>NC_136241.1:23550000-23842500 GCF_053564925.1 Oryzias latipes | reverse complement strand
TTTTTACAAGGTTTTCTTGATGAGAAAAGGCAAAACAGGATAAATAACTACAAATGTCTGGCAAACAAATGTGTGTGATCTGCGTCCTCTGCACCAGACTTGTGTGTAGGGTCTCTGTTGCTTCCAAGTAGCAGCTCACATACACATGCAGTTTGTCATGTTGTCCACGCTCACCTTGTGTTCTTGACCAACACAGATGTATCAGCTGTGCACCTCGAGGCTCCCTCTGAATATAGATTCAGCTCTCAGTTGTGCGTTTTTCCTATCTAGGAACATTTGTGAAAGACTTTACTCTCCTTTGTAAAGACTAACCAGCTATGTTGACAGAAAAAGCTGAAGCTTCTCTCCTTCTTCACCCATTTTCCTCAGAAACATACACGCCGGTGCACTCTTATGTGCGCAAACACATTCAGCAACACTTGGCAAAGAATCTTGTCCCTTTTAATAAACAGCTACATCGTTCAAGCAGCTGACATGGCAAAGAGAGGCACATCAGAGGCAAAGAGGAAGAAGAAGAGGCTGAACGAGAGTGTGGGGGCACGATTTCCTGCTGAAGAATATGAAATCAAAGTGAACTTTGGCTTATCAAGACAAAGATAGCGGCAGCTCAAATGCTACATGCTGACATTGTGTGTCTGTGAGAGATGTAGGATGGAAAAAAAGTGACAGACGTTGAAATAAAGAGCTACTGGAGAAAAGTGAAGAAACAAATGAGTCAGCAAAGCAGCTGCTTTGTGTAACACTGCATCACATGTACGCCCATCATAAGGAGGGGTCAGTTAAGCTGTGGATCGTGACAGAATCTGTTCTTTTTCTTCTCAGAAATGATGTGATTTATCTGCTGCTACAACAGACTCTTATTGGATTTATTCAAAATTCAGTGCAAAAGGCTTGTGTGTGTGCAAAAAATAAAGTCAGATTGTTCTTTTTTGCTGAGAACCAAGAGGTTTAATTTCCATCTTTTTTTAAAAGAAATTTAAGGACAACTTTTGCTGTTTTTTAACACTCTAGCTCCGTCACTGCAAAGTATAATAAATACATTAAACACCCACATGAAAATGGTGCTTTGAACATGTTCTTGTGGCATGTTTATGATGGTAGAGGAGTATTAAGGCTGATGTTGTTTGCATTTATTTGCTTGTGACCAAGCACAAAAACAGACACTCAATATGTGCGGCCAAGATATACATTGCTGCATTGCCCGCAAGTATTTTAAGTACATCCAAGGCTAAATGTTGCTGTCGGTCGCACATATTAACCTAACCCTTAACATAGCACTAATTATAACCATTCCAGTACGGCCAAGAAAAGAGTTCTGCACTGCCCACACGTATCATAAAATAAACATAAAACATAAAATCATGTGCGAATACTCCCTTTCCAATACTAAAATTAAGCTTCAAATTGCATTTCATTATTCAAATCCTTGTGAATCAGAAGCAGACGAAAAAATGGTGTTGGAAAAAGCTAGTAATTGTAGTGTAGAGAGTGTAATGTAGAAAATACAATGGGCGGGCCACAAGCTCCTGTCTCTGCTCTATTCTGATGCATCCACTTGAAGTTGCCTGGATCAATGTACATCTTTGTTTTCCTCATTTGAGCTGGCATCTAGCTCAAGGCTGTACAGCTGGATAGCTCTAATATTGCTCTCCATTTTTGTTGTACCGGTAATGTTATGTTGGGGGTGTGAGGGGCTGTAAGCTAGTGGGAGAGAGTATAAACAGGGAGCTCTTGGCAACGGGGAAGAGAAAGGCGGGGCATGCTTACTCCACACCAGTGGCCCCGCTCACAACTCAAAGGTGAGTTTCTAATGAGCCATTGCCACTCTGCTAATACTACTGTATGTCCTAGAAACTCACATTTTTTTTAATTTTGGCTAAAATCAGTTTAAACATAATGAAAAGACCATGGGAAGACTTTTACTGTAACTCAAACGATGAATATTTATAAAGAAAGACGGTACACAGAAAGAGTTTTCAAAGTTTTAATAATATACCTGAGCTTTTCTTTCCAAAGAGTGCCTTTGACACGGCAGTAACACTGCTAGCGTAGTTGGCAGTTTCCATTTCAAAATTTGCAGGTTCTCAGTAAGCACGGTTTGAATTCTGTGGGGGGAGGTGGGGGTCAAATGTACTTTCTGGTCTAATTTCTTTTTTTTCCAATGCAGCTATTGATTATAAAACAAAGCATGTTTAGTTAGTACAATGAACAACAAAGCTGTGGAAGTGTCGCTCTCTATATTTATTTAAAATTTAACACGAAACTCAGAAATCTCTGTCCTGATTACAGAGCTCATCAAACACTACCAACTGCTCCTCCCTGATACTGGGGTCCATGCTCCGGTCTTCACTGAGTCAGGTGGGTTCCCTTCATGCATGTACCATATATACACCCTGCATTGGAATCATTGCCTCCTGAATCGTGATAAAATTGAATCGTGAGGTAATCAAAATTCTCTTTACACACAATTTTTATGCGGAGAGATACACACATTATAAAAAAAGAAATTGAAGTGCAAATTTGTCCTCATGTGGGACAAAGGGCAATCAGGTATCCCACTATCTCTGTTAACATGACACTGAGAATATAATGATTTTGTTAACCCAGTAACCATAACATTTATTGTTGAGCCAAGGGTAAGAATTGCAATTTTTCTCAAGTTTGCATGTGAATTTAAAAATTTGCGGACTCTTTGTATTTCAGGATGCTGACCTTCTTGCCAACATAAGCAAGTGCAGGGGTTTATTGAAATTACACGTGAGTTGTGTAATCTAGACGTTTTAACTAAACTTCAAATGTGAACTGTACACACAAATATTTTCTGTGTTCTTCAGAATGAAAACTATGCAGCAATCCAGGAGGCAGTCGAGGACACCATGGTGGGAATTTCCCTCCTAATGGACAGTGGCAGTGGTGAGGAAGAGAACATTCTCATGGTCCACATCTCCCAGGCTGTGGTCGACCCACCAAGAGTCGGAGTGGCAGTTGCCATGCTGTTTGGCCTTATTTACAGGACAAATCTGGATTACCCTCCTCATCTCAGAAACACCTTTGAGGTAATCCAAAAAACTGTTTTAGAGTTGTAGGGCAAAGTTGAGTCTAAGGTTTCCGGCTTTAAGATCCTACTCTTTGAATAAAATTACCTTAAAATAGTTTACGTTTTTCCAGGAGGGGACTCCAGCTGCTTGCTTTGGGTCTTTCTGTCTATCGTTCTGTTAGCAAGCCCCTTTTATTTTGATTTGTACTTTTTGCTTCACTGTAAACATATTTTTCAAGTTTAAATAATAAAAAAATCAAACCTGAAATTTGTGTTCAGTGTCATATGTTCACTGGACTGTCCCAATGCACAAGAAAGTATTGGGTTTTATATAATAATCTGCAATTGCAATTTTATTATTCAATTTAAATGTTATTAAAATAATTTATACATTTTAATTAAATATTTTGTTAATTTCAAACAAATAATAGTGTTGTTAAAATTTTTATTGTTTTTTAAATGTTTGAAAAAATTATAATAAATTGCAGAATAAAATGTTGTTTGTCTATGTAAAATTATTAAGTGTAATAAAAAGAAGCATTCCTTACGGTAGAACATGATTTTATGTGCAATAATTATGTTGGCACAACATGTTTTTTTTACGTGCAACCGATATCCATGTTTTTTTTTAATGTAAATTCAAAAGATCTTTTTTTTTTAGTGCATAAGACTCATACGGCCACTTTAAGAGACGTCATGAAAATGGAAGATACCATTGTCGTGCGTGAGATAAGTGTATCATGACGTACCTGTAAGGCCAATGCGAGTTCCACCTACTTATGACGTATGGGTTTTGCATGCAGCTGGTGTGCATATTAAACACGATCAGAGGTCCTGTGGCACCATTTGAGCATCGGGATGCAGCATGTAAACCTGGTAGCAGTCTGATTTGGGTTTTGTGGCGCGGTTTTGGCATTGTCGAAGTCGAGAGTTCGAAACTCTAAATTTATGCAAAGACGTGTTGCATCAACCAAGCAGGGACTTCGCTTTGGCATGTGAGATATCGATGACGCGATCAGCAGGTGTAGTCCAAAACAAACATGGAGAAGAAGCTGATCATTCTTCTCCTGAACTTTCTAAAACTGGTTATTATTTAAAATGTGACAATAATAAAAAGATCTTCTACTTTTGTTCTTGTTGTATTTCTTTCCCCTCCTTGGACTAATGGCAAACAACAAGTCATCAAACTGGATCACAGAGATGGAAGTACCATTGTAAGCGAATATCATTCAGACGAATGATCTCAAGAACCCATTCGTAAAGATGTGCTTAGCGATGCTTTTAGAGCTCTTCAAAATAAATAAACCTGTTCCTTCAACATCATTTGTGTCTTCCGTGCATTGATTGTAAATAATAAATACAGTCAATGCCTTCATGTGGCATTGAGGATCGTGGTGTGGGTGAGTAATTCCTTTCACATAGCTTTTGGGAGTTTTTGAACACATTTATGAATGGTTTGTCCTGTTTATCAGTCTGAAAGGTCTCATCAATTAAGGAACAGAAGAAGCTGTTTCTATGATGTTCACCTGTACTTTGATTCTGCAAGCTTCCTTTTTCTTTGGAAACTGTCCTCATTATCTAGATGAAGGCCTTTTTCTTTGAAATAGGCCTCCCTTATCTCAATCCGATTCTAATATTAGCCTGACGCGTGTGTCTGCAAAATCATACCTCATCTACTGCATTACTTAGATGTCCCTGTTAAAAGACTCAATTTCCTTTTTGAAACTTCCTTTTTTTTCCTCTTGTGGGGCCTTTTTTATTCATCAATCTTAATTCAACTTATCTGCACCTAAACACAGTACACCAGAGTTTTTTTTCTCTTTTTAACAAACCTTAGAAGCATTTCTATGTTTGCAAGATTTGTCTTCAGTCATTCTTTTCATTCCGCCTCTCTTTCTACCTGAAATTACACAACTTTTTTGGCAGGAGGGTAAAAAACAAAATCATCTGATTTAGTTTTTATGCTTTCAAGGAAGCCTTTTATGACTGTTGCAGATTATAAGCTATTTAAGGTAATCGTCACAACAACCAAGCCCCCATGTGTTTTGTTTTCACTCTGGTCTTTCTAATATATTTTTTCTTTACCAAAGTAGTGGTGCCCCGTCTTCACTGACTCAGGGTTTTTCCACTGATTGGTTGAACTCTCCTACTACCATGTTTGCTTTTTAATGGGCCTGAAGTCTGGAGATGTGATGGGTTTTCAAACAAGACAGGCTTAGTCCATACAGGTAAAAATGTTGTGTTTGTAATGATAATGTGTGTTATTTAACTAAATATGATTTAGTTAGTTTGCACTAACATCTAGAACACCAACTTTCTTTTTCATACCGACTCAGAAATGGACATGTTTGAATTTGACTCACAGATTTCTCAGCCTGTTCTTTCTGCTGCCACTCCTTCCCGTCTTCCTCGTGTTATTAAATGGTTCCACCTGTGCTCAGACTCACCTTTTTACTCTGCTATACCACTCTATTGCATGCTGTTATGCACACCAACGTTATGTTCGTGTTTATGGCCAGACTCAACCTTGTGACCATTTCTTTAAATCACTCATGTGGCTTAAAGAAAGCCAAACGAGTGCAATCACCCGAGCTTTAGCTTTTGACTACCGTAACTCTTCAACCCATTATCCAACTCCAGCGGATTCTGTCGCAGAGAAAAAGCGGCTTCGTACTGGTGCAAAGCCGACATGCAAAGCCACTTTTCTCTGTGTCAGAATTAGTTGATTCATGGTGATCGTGTAAACCAAGGGTGTCTGAATCCAGGCCCCAAGGGCTGGTGTTATACCTGTTTTCCAAACAACCTGCCATTTAAGCTTCTTCTTGGCTAAGCACACCTGATCCAGGTGATGAACAGCAGATAAGGCAGTGTTTTTGGAAAATCAGCAGGAGGTTGGCCCTTGAGGCCTGGATTATAAATAGAGTATGTCAAAGAGCATGTTTTACTTTGGTGTTGCTGGCGACATCTCCGGTATTAAAGTTTTAAAGACTAGTGCTTTATCCTCCTTAGAACCATCCCATCAATTTATGACTTCTAAAGAATTCTTTTTTTTTTTTTCCATACTAGGTACATCCAACATGTGGCTTGGATGTAGCTTTGCACAGAGGGATTGGTTAGAGCAGAGAAGGACACGCCCAGGGTTGACAGGTTTGGCCCACCTGTCATCAGTGTGAAGGTCTACGTGATGGTGGTGGCTGAAAGTAGTACAGTTAAAAAAGTGATTTTCCTTCATATGGAGGTATGGTGATGATGGGAAAGGAGGCTGCTCTTTCCAAAAATCTCAGGAAGTAATTACTGCTCAATACTTTCTACTGCAAAAGAAATGAAGAGCTGTCTGGAGTTTAAATTTATGCAAATATGGAACGTGGATAGCAGTTATTTTAGTCATACTTGATTATTTTCCATCTAAGCATCTGCCATTAGGAATTTTATTTTCTTAAGTCTTTATTTGTTGTCAAATGCGGAGGAGCAGTACGGCATGTGTGTTGGACCGCTTACACGATCAGAATGAGGTGAACTTCTTTATATAGGATGAAGGCTTGGTTTTATTAGCAGCTTTAGGGAGGAGTGGATGAAAACAGAATACACAATGTAAGACCCCCCACACTCCCAACCCCCACCCACAAAGTTAAGGGAAGCATGACCGTGAATGACTATGACTGTGTGTTTGTGTGCGTTCAGTTGACGTAAGCAGCTCTCTGAGTCACCATGGAGACCAGTTGGCTGTGTTCTGGGATGCCCTGATGGCTGGCTTTCCTTCTGTGACTGTGTCCAAAACATTGTTCCTTTCTGCTTCTGATTAATCCTCACCAATTCTGACAGTATACTCACTTGTGCGTTTGCAGCAAAAACAAAAGGCAATAAATCAACACAAAAAGCCAAAATTATCATGCAATCCTAGACGGAACTATTTGTTAAAAAAGGGCATGGGTTTAATGTTTACTGTTAATTCGCCCGCATCTCTTCTTTCCCTTTACTTTTCAGGACAAAGACACACACACAAACACACACACACACAAACCTTGATAAATGAGCATCCTTCTGCTCAGAGCAAAGCAGCTCGAGGAAATGAGATTTGTTCCGTAGGCTGAGGGGGAGCTGGCTACCGTCGGGTTGAAGACTTTCTGTTTATCTTTCCCTTTCTTTGTTTTGCCAGTTTCTCCTTCTGCTTGTTTCTCTATTTCCCATCCTGCTAAGCTTTATTGCCTTTAATTTCATTTACAATAGGGGCTCTAATACAGCACCCGAGCGCAACATTCTGTACGAGAGCTTTATCAATGACATTCAAGTTGTTGATGACGTTAATGATGGGTACGGAGACCAGACAAGTATAAAGCACAAATAAAATATTGAACCTCGCTAAAAATCTAATGGGGTCACAGTGACTCCAAATGGTAGAACTGGTAGGTGAATTGGAAAGTTGGGTGTTAAAAAGAAAGAAATATGGCTAGGTTTAACACCAGGCTTATTGAACACATATTTAGCATGCATGGTGTTCACACTGGACAAGCAGTGAGCATATTGTTTTTATTTTTCTACTGTTTACTAGTGCATGTCCACCTACATGTAGTTGTGAGAGGTTTGGTGCTAAATGGCAAAGTGGTGCAAATCTTGTAAATCTAGCTCCAGGCGTTTTCTTTCACAGCTCTTTTCCAGCATGAAAGACTTGGTGTCATAGAATTCTGTCACACAAACCGCAATAATTAATTACTCCTTAATGATCAATTTTCAAATGGTTGGCACTTCCTTGAGTGAACTGGAATGCTATCCATACGTCACTACCTAATCTGAGACCCTTATTGTAAAGGTTAAAGCTGGTTGAACTTTTAACGCAAGTTCACTGCCAGGAAATTTTGTACATAGCGCCCAAAAAAAGTATTTAACAGATGCATAGCTACACGTGAGCGCAAGAACCTGAAACAAGCTTATGCACCATTTGTACAGACTATTCTTTGAAACTGGCCACTTTTACGCATGTTGCCAAGGGCAGAATGAACATAGCTTAACTCTTACTGTCCAATGAACAACATAAAAGAGCCATATTCATCTAACTGTCCAACAACTGACCGCAGCGTGAGGCATTCATTAAAAGCAGCTTTGTTTCCATGTCGAAATGTGAAAACCAGCAGTTGGTAAAAGTTAAAATGCCATCAAGTGTCAGACAACGGGGTGCATGAAACTTGTTCTCAGCAGTGACACATTCCCTGACAGAGCAGTGAGTTGCAATCGCAGCTAGAACCGCTGATGGTTTAAACACCACAACTAAAACCTACAAATAGGAAAAAAAGATGACTGTAGAAAAGATAAAGTAAATTAAAATGGTCATTGACTTGAATTAACATATTTTATAGGGATACAGCTGGAAATTTTGATTAAATGTTTGTATAAATTATTTTTCCTGTCTAAAAGTGGTTCATGGGCGTCTTGTCCCTCAGGAGGAATACCAGCACTTCATGAGGGACAAACAGGTTTATTTTGAGACTCTTGAATGACTGGAATTCTGGGTTTACAACTGTGAAAATCAATTAACTGAAAGTTTGAAACTTCAAAAGGTGGCAAAAATACTCACAAAAAAAAAGATTAAAATTAAATGAAAAGGTTTTACCAAGAGCTCTTTTATCAAGGAAATGTCATGTTCAAAGAAATGGACATGTTTGAATTTGGCTCGTCTTTTTAGCATCTTAGTTTCACTCCCTGGATTGTTGTTTAAGCACTTCTCTGAATACATAAACTTGGTATCATCTCTTCTGTGGCAATTTAAAGCACTGAAGACTGCAATGAATTGTAATGTAAAATGAGGACACAGAGGCTTTTTCCTTGATCTAGCTTGAGCCAGATACTGGATGTGAAAAAAGAAAAGCCACAATCAGCATAAACTCCATAAAGCCTGAATTCCTCAGAAACTTTACTCAAAAGGAATTGTGAAATTAAAATATGGCACAAATCCCATTCGTGAAGACGTTTTTAATGTGATTTCCCCTGTGAAGATACTTATACCTTCTTGTAAGAAAAGCAAACACATGTAAATATAATGAAACGCCAATGATATGTTAGGATTTGTATGCAGATAAGGAGAAGTCAAATCCTCACAGCATACAGAATATTTTAGATTATTGTCTTGTGGGAAGGTCCAATATTGCTCGAGGCAAGGTTTCCTGCAAACTCCCCTAACGTTTTCCTTCATAGCATGTCAGCAATTCACAGCAGATGCTTGACTGAGAGTGAAAGAAGACGCTTTGTTCTTCAATAAAACTGCAGTATTTGACACTGAGTGACAGCAGCTTGGAAGGCATGAAAAAGACTTGTTAGGGAAATGGGTATAATATTCCAAATTAGGTTTTTGGTAGAACTCACAAGAAAAAATGTGGTCCTTGCAGTCCTAGACTGCTCCAGGGCATAATCATAAATGGGTTAAAGGATGGATACCTTCTGATCTATGATATTTGGAATGGCAAAAAGGAAAACTGTGAACAACCTGCCAAAAATTTAACACAATAAAGTAGGAGAGTGGTGAGTTTCACAATATGTCCATTCACTTGCTTATCAAAAAGAAGTGATGCTTTATAAGCATCAGTTCGAAATTATTTAGGACAGTCCAAGTACCATATTATCTGCACTACAGGGTGCACCATCAATAAACGGTCTATTTTCGAACGTATGTCATACATAAGGAAAACCGAATCATAAGTCACATTAATCGAAACAAAAGAATCATGCTACGTTCATGTGTTGCACACTCAAGAACGCGCTAAAGCCGAATTCTTGAAAACTTGTAGCAATGTGTGGGCGTGCAACTTTTAAGCTCGAATCGGGCATAAACACGTATTTACATAGAACTTTCCTTGAAAGTGGTCGCTTAAACCACTTGCAATGGTTGCTTGAACATGTGGAAGGAGTGCAAAAAAAAGCATGAAGCATGAAGAGAACAATCAGATTCTCCTACTTGCTGGCTTTAGACGGCGCTTCTTCTTCTGTGTTGCTTTCAGTGGCAAATACTGATACAAAATCCTACAGTGCCCTTTAGCGGTTGTTAGCAGGAAACAATCACTAAAGAGAAACTGATGGTTAGTAGGAAAATAATGAATATATGATAATATTTAAAATGAATATATGATAATATTTATTTTTAAAAAAATATCACATGTAAGTTCCTTCTAAGTATAAGGTTTAATTTATAATCTGTAAATTACAGTACTAATCACAAAGTATTTTCTGCAGTACTGCATACTGTACACACACGTCACAATTGATGTATTAAATATATTGATTATCAAAGACAAGTAGAGTTTGATTTGTTGGCTGAAAGAGAGTGGGAAGAAGCAAATTATTATATAATCCCATGATGTAAATATTAGTTCTGACACTTCGATCTAATTCTTTGTACTTTTGGAATTCTTTAGACAGTGGAAATGCTACAAGAATACAACACTTTGCTCCACTGATTTGCTTTTTTGAATTATTGAAATAGTGTTTGGTTATTTAAGTGAGCTGCTTGCATCTTGTGCCTTTGTTTATAAGCATGATTGACTAAAATGAAATGGAAGGTGGGAAGGGAGCAGTAGAACAGCAGCAGCCTTTTCCGTTTGATTTGAATCGCGGGGATGGACTCAACACCTTCAGCTTTAATTCATTACCTGCTCTACGATTCACAGAGATCGTGTGGAAGGAATGTCGATATTTACACAGCAAAACGTCAAAATGAGACAAATACAGTGTGAGGAGGGGAAACGACAGAGGGAGGGGGTGGGAGGTAGCCTTAAGGGGAGAGCTGCAATCGTTCGATCTCAATATGCAACTGATGGTTTATCGATCCATCTTCGCACTGAGCTCTCTGAAGCACATACTTCTACCAGAAAAGGTGGACAGACAATGTCAACAAAGAGAAGGACAGGAAATGTAAAGATGCTGGTTTGAATGAGAGAAAGGCTGGAGGGGGTTCTTAGTCTGTAATGATTTGTGAGTCTGAAGTTGTCTGTTTGGCTCTTATTACTCTGCCAACCCATTAGCCCCTGGGAAGAATTTCAAGTAAAATAAATAAATAAAAGCCTACAGTAATTGAAGAACAAAAATAATGTGGTTTGCATGGTCTGAGTGTCTAAGGAGATCATAGTGTTAGAAGAACAAACCACTGTTCACACAAAACGTCAAGGTGCTCTTTAGGGCTGCAGCTATCGATTCTTTTTGTAATCGATCGAGTAATCGGATAAAACGATTTGTGTGTGTTTTTGAACAACCAAAACAAATAATGCATAACAAAAATGATGTGGTTGTAAAATGAACAAGCATTTGATTTTAAAGATCCGCTCTGATGCAAATGTTACTTTTGGTGTTTTTAAGTTGGTCTTGAGAAGTGGTGGAGCTAGAACATTTTGGGGGGAGGACAGAAGACTTTAAAAGGGTGGCACAACACCAAAATGGAAGGCCATTAAAAATAAAATAATCAGAAAAACATATTTGATCATTATCATTGTTTATATTTCGTGTAAAAAAAAATGCTTTTGTTATTTTTGCAATGCTTAAAGAAGCCTGGCGGTCCGCTGAAAGGCGAGCTACCGCCTGTCCCAGCCCCTGCCTCTCGGCGCCCCCTCGATGCTCTTAGCTGAGTGTCCCGCGGGGTCCGAAGCGTTTACTTTGAAAAAATTAGAGTGTTAAAAGCAGGCCCGGTCGCCTGAATACCGCAGCTAGGGGCTCTCGCCGCCCGCCGAGGCGGCCCGCGCTGGTCGCCGCGGAGGGGGCGTGGAGCGGCTGATGCCGCCCCTCGCTCGCTCGCTCGCTCGCTCGCTGCCGGTGGCACGCGCGGGTCCCGCGCCTAAGGCGTCGGGGTTCCAGCGCGCAGATGTCTTCTGTTCAGATGCTGAATAGTGGAATATGTGCTGTTGTGGTATGCCAGCTCTATTTTGCAGTAGAGACACTGCACCTTGTTCTCTTCTTTATTAAGTGTGTAATGATTCCACACTTTAGACAATTTCTGCCGTTTATTTATAGATCTATTCTCAGCCATCGCGCCAACTAAATTCAAAAGGTCCGTGTGAATAAACGGTCCGTGTGACACAATCAAATCCCTGCGCTGCGCGTATAGTGCGCGTCATAGGAATTTAACGAGGCTTTGAGGCAAACTTTTTGCCTTGAGAAATTTTTGTAATCGAGTAACTCGAGGAATCGTTTCAGCCCTAGTGCTCTTATCCTTTATGTAATTTTCAGGCAAAATGTGGGAAAAATGCATCCATTGATAACATTTTGGCAGGGAAGCAGCCTATAATGCAGCACCAGGCAAGCCAGACAACAAAAAGGAACCCTCCATCTTGAAGAGGTCCTCTTTTATAGGTGGCTGGCTCCACCCCTTACCAAACCAACCCAATTACCAATCAAAATCAAATGCATTTCCTAAGACACAAAAGAACATTCACATGCATTTCCCTTTTAACAAATGCAACATAAATAAACAAAAATAAGTCTTCAATTTAACAACAATCTTTAAACAAAAATGCAAAATAAAAAGAAACAACTTTGAATTTAAAACAGGCCTGTCAAAGGAAACCAAAACAATTAGTGGGTCCACTGGACCTCCTGGATACAGGAAGTGCTCCTAAGAAACCAGGAAGTAAACAAATAAAACATTGAGAACAACCAAAAGCAGAAACTAAACAAAGTGAATTGTAACAACCGCACAGCTGGACAGTGTTTGCACCCACTGACACTATCAGAAACAATTCCACTTTATTAGGCTCTTACACCGTGACAAACGTGTGCTCTGTCACATGCTTTGTTCAACCCAAACCCGGTTTGCATTGGATGCAAGATTATTTTGATACTGGACGTTTGTTCAAAAATGTGTTTATAAACCTGATGCTCCATGTAGAAGAAGCTACTGTCTAAACTTTTTAGCCTCATCACTACTATAAAGGAAGATCTGGATGATATTGAGAGATCAGGTTTATTCATTTTAAGGAGCTCTAAAAAAGTATCAGTAATCACATCGCCATGTCAGGGTTCATGGGATCATTCAGAGATTCTCCCAAAACTGAGCTTTACCATCTACTGTAAGACACACCTAAATGACAGCTGCTTTTAGCGGTATACGTCCATCTCTCTGTGACCCAGTTTGACGACTTGCTGCCCTAGGAGGGGCAAAATAAAAATAAAATTAGAGGACCTTTTTATTATTGTCTTGATGAAAATAACAAAAATATCATAAAGTTCAGAAGAATTATCAGATTCTTCTCAATGTTGGTTTTGGACTCCACCTGCTATTCATATCATCAACACATCATGGGCCCAAGCTAAGTTCCTGATTTTTGAGATATTTGAACTTGCGTCCAATTTTTTGCAATGCCCCCCGAAACGCATTTGTTTTTACTCTAGCTTGTTGTGGCCAGGAAAACATAATGAAATGCCAATTTAGATATATTTTTCTTTAATATTTAGGCAGCCACAATCATCCCAAGTCTCTAAATGCATGCCAAACAAAAAAAGCTGCAAATATTTATACTGTGTTTGAGCTCAAAGTCCTGAACTGTGATTTTCACTCAAAAGCTTCGTCTTTGCAGCCACCAACCCAGCTGTTCATCTGGGTTTTATCTGCTTTCTTGGTGTGCAGAAACATGTAATTTTTCACATAAATCAGCATGAAAAAAAACCTAATTGCATCAAAGTCAAAATCAATCTGACTATAAACTAGAAAAGAGTGGCTTTTGGAGCAGAATCTTTCAGTGCAGATGGCTTTAATATTCCATAACCAGCATCACCAACATGTGGCCAATTTCTCATAAAAAAATTGAAAATTAAACTGCTGGTTTTTATGATAACTAAGTGTACTATAGACTCGAATGATTTTCTAATAGTCATATGTACAGAAAATAGGAAAACAACTGTAGAGAAATAAATGAAAGTGTTTTTTGAGAAAGGACAAAAAAAAAGACATTATAGGGAAATTGACACAAGTAAATTCTGCTTTTTTTTGTTTTACTAAATAATTGTTTTATTGATTTTGAATTTATGGCCTGGTCCACAGTACACAATAAAAACAGAACCAAATCCTCCTTTTTCAGCTGCATTTTTCATCTGCTCACAATGATTTAAATTAAAGAACATGCTAAATGATTTTTCATAATATATGACTTCATGAACAGAAAAATGCCACATTGACGTGGGTCTTTAAATACTGACACCAACAAAGATCTTATCTCATATAATACAGCAAAAAATGTAATAATACTAAAATCATAGGGTTTTGGGCTTGAACTCAGCACCACTCAGACTGATGATGTCACTTGGATGAGTGGTGAATTATTTCAAGAAATATTTTAACCCCAATTGCCATGACTCAACTTCAAGGCAGCGTCACCTGGATAAAAATGAACCTTCACCGACGTCCCACTAAAATAATTCATATTATGAGTGTCAGAGGAGTGAAACTGATTATGGATTTGACAACTAGAACAATATTTCAACTTTTGATGGAAGAGATGTTAATTAACTTGACTATTTTAATGTCCTTTGTCCTTGTAACCTTTATCAAAAATCTGTATTTGTAAATATTAATAATTTGAACTTTTCAGTTTGGGCAGAGTTCAACAAATCTGTGGAGCAACCAGCAATGCCAGAAACTCATCACAGCAAATTTCTGTGGGTTGTAGACCAGACTGGTTGCTGGCAGGAAGTCAGGGGGAACAGGAGTGGAGGACGGGGCTGACAGATCTGTGCCAAAAGCCCAGTTAGACTCACAGATCCCAGAGCACGTACACAACCACACTCTCTGAATTCTTGGCTTTGATGGTGCAGCATTTCTTTTGCAACTGTTATGCAGCTCCTGCCTGGCTGGAAACGTCTCAGGGATTATCTTGTGCAGATGGGATGGCCTGTAGTTTTCATCCCAACAATCCCGCTTGCTGAATACATCCTAATGAGAAAAAGACAGATGCAACAGATTGATTGCCTGGATATTTAAATGTTCTTTTGACTTTGGAAGTATTATTATGGATGATCCACGCCTAATCAAAGCTAAAACAGATTTTTGGAAGATTTATATCACAAGACAAACACAAATAAAGCAAGATTGTGCAGAAGAACTAAAAATGTGGTTTTGAAGATTTAATAAACAATCAGCTGCTGTGAATTACAAACTTGTTCATTAAAGTATGAATTATGAAAGCGTCTTCGCTTGATTCATGTCTGATCGTGGACTTTTAAATATATACCTCACAGTTACTATGATGATGCATAATCCTCTTTTTTGGAGACTTTTTACCCTTTAACTACAAAACCAAGAAAAATCAATTAAAACATGTTTTTACTGCTGCTCATTGCCTTGGGGGAGTAACACATGCAATCAATGTATTATTAATATGTTTATGTTTTTTAAATGTGCTCTATTGTGTGGTTGAGTAGGCAGTTAAAGGATTAATACCACATTTTTGGCAGGTATTCCATTATTAGTTCATGAAATAGGTGGCTGAGGGAAAAGGAGGGAACATTTTTGAAATGTTCAACTCTTAATCTATTGTTAACGTCTCTTTCGGCAACGTACGTTCAATAGCCACTTCCAATGAAATCTATGTAAACGTCCATACATGGGCATTTCGGGCCTCTACCTTCAAAACTTTCAGGTTAACGCGTCGCTATTCATGTTCCCACTTCTGTTTTCAGGCTTTAAATGTAGAATATGTGCACAAAAGAGTACTTTTTTAAGATTACATATAGTATGTCTACACAACGCATGGCCATTGAAATTGCATTAAACGTTAGACCAGGTCAAACTTTGAATAATCAAGGAAGATTTGGTAGTGGCGTATGGATTACATCACTTTTAACCCTTGTGCTATCTTAGATGACCCCACCCTTGCATTGACGTGTTATTCCTACCATGAAAAAGGTGGATAAAGGTGGAAAGATTTTATGTTGTCCATGGACACCAGTGAAGATCACAAATCGTTGAAGAAAAAAGGTTCAGCGCACTGTCTAGTGGGTCTAGATGACACACGATGGGCTACAAGTGCGTTCAAGAACCCTTGTTCAGCATGTTCTTGAACCAGCATCACATGCCCATTGTGCCTGTAATTTTTGTTTTTACTGTGCGTCATGTTAAGGTCTGAAGGCCTGGATGCACAGGATCCCTTTAACACCTGAGATGTGTAAACCAGTTCATTGGTTTCTGTGATTGTTGTGGTAGGAATTGCCCTCAATGCTTCATTCACAGTTTCCAGTAGACGTTCAGGCGGTACATCACTTCACCGTTGTAGCTGGTGTCGGGGTTGCCTATAGTGTTCATTCTAGACATGATCTTGTCTTTCAGGTCAGTTGCTGCCTCGCTCAGCGGATCTGTGGTTTTGGGGCTGTGTACCCAAGCTCAGGGTGAGAGTGTGGTGTAGCCTCCTCTCTGACCTGCTGTTCTGGCTCTCCCGTGGAGTTGCAATTGTATTGTACAGCTTCAATCTCAAGTTGTGATAGGAGTTGCCATTTGTGGATGTTAGAGCATTGGGCTACCAGTTGTTTGGGAGTTAGCCTTGATTGTGGGTTTCGAAGTGTCCATTGATTCCACATTCTCTGCATGTAACCCCTCTGGGTGGGATCACTTGAGTAGTAGAATTCTAACAGAACATTGTTCTAAAATCTAGTCCATTTCGATCTTGTTCCAGTAGCCCACTTTCCATCAGGGTGCTCTGCAATATCTACATATATGTGTGTGTGTGTGTGTGTGTGTAAACATGAGTTTTAGATACAGTTACAAAATCCATGAAGCAAGCATCTAAAAGGTGACCAAAATCAGGGACTAAAAGATGTAGTGGGACAATTAACAAAGAGGAAGCAGCTGCTATGATCAACCAGGTGGGACAGGCAGTGGGAAACAAACAGTAGAGGTCTTGTAAATAGAGAGCATGAAATGTGCAAGACAGTAAAAGAACAATACTATGAAAGAATAAAAACAAAAAATCCTCACAGCACAATTGATCCTTAAATTTGGCAGCACATCTTGAGTTGGTTGTTAAAAACCATAAACATATAAGACTATTGAAGTGACATTACGAGAATCGCAGCAATGAAAACTAACACAAAGACTTGACTCTTCAGTCATTCCAGATTTTTAAAACTAATGGAGTTTTAATGTGCCAGAGACATGAAGGCCCCAGGTCTTTATCTCAGTTTTTATGTGTTTGTCTTTCAATCTGAAGTCAGCGATTTCTAATAATGACACAGCCAAACCAAAAAAAACAAAAACAGTTTTCTTATGGGTAACATTGATACTGATAAAATCTGAGTCTAACTAATAAGACGATAATTATGCACCACTCACAACCCACACTATCCATTCACCATTATACATCACAGATAGCCACCAACCCCACTCTAAATTTACGCAAGTGCTCAATTCACGGTGCAATACATCCAATTGGTTGGATGGTTGTGCACACTTATTGCTCTTAAGTTTCCTCAGGTCTTTTCCTGCCTAATTCCTACAATTTTCTTTTGGAAAATACATGTGCACGTACACTCTCAATTTGTAAAAGAAATCCTCACTTGTGTGACATCGTCACGTAAGGAAAATACAGTGGTCCTTCACTATGTTGCGGTTTACCTTTCATGGTCTCCCTGTTTTTGTCATTGCAATTTTGAACACTTTTTTCCCCCTCTTTTTTTCTTTACGTGTTCTGATTGGCTGTGGACCTTGTAAATCTTCCCTGTGCTGTGTCTCCTGCACAGAATGCTTTATCTTGACAAATCTACGTGAATCTATCCGGTACAGATCTTTGTTTTCTTTCTACAATCCTGAACTAAATTTAAATGAAGTTTTACAACTTTGAGAGTTTAAAAAAGTGAATAAAGTTGTGTAGTGAGTTTACAACCTTAAAATATCTATAGTATTGCTCTGCAGATTTCACCTAGCGCAAGTGAAACGTAAACCCTGCGATAAACACATTAACACTGTAAACATATTTTATCAACGTAGAATCATGTTATGTAGCACAAAACCCAATGCTAAGTTATAACCTATGCCTTTACTCGTATTTACAGTCTTGTTAACAGTGTGAGCTACATAATATAAAGTTTGCAGATACAATAACTAGATCCTGCAAAATCTAAACTAGGCATCACCAGTGACATCTCTGGTGTTAAAGAGTTAAGAGCTAAAATGTTCTAATTTTTTCTTGTCTAGGACACATTGACCAATAATCATGTGATCTGATCCACACCTTGGGATGCCACATCTTCTAGCAGAGTAAAATAGAAAAGGAACATCATCTGTTTAAGTTTCACGGAAAGGTGGAAACAATGAACATGGTTCCCATAAATATCAGGGAGAAAATAATTTTTATAAGGATGAAAGTATTGTACAATGGACAGAACACTATGATGTATTTTAAGTGGAATAAAAGCTAGTTGATTTGTGTAGTTGACCAACATGTAATGTATCAATAACAAAACCATTCAGGAAGCAGGTAGACATTAAAAACAAAACTAAAGGAAAAACGGGACACATATAAGTTAAAGAAAAATATTGTGTGGAGAAAAAAGAAGTGAGATAGATTTGTATCTGTATAAACTAACTGGCAACTTTTTTATGTACACATTGCTAGTACCAGGTTGGACCCCCTTTTGGGTTTAGAACTGCCATAATCCTTGGTGGCATAGATTCAACAAGGTACTTGAAACATTCCTCAGAGAGTTTGGTCCATGTTGACATGATAGAATCACACAGTTGCTGCAGATTTGTTGGCTGAACATCCATGATGCTAATCTCCTGTTCCACCACATCCCAAAGGTGCACTAATGGATTGAGATCTTGGACTGTGGAGGTAGTTTGAGTCCAGTGAACTAATTTTCATGTTCAAGAAACCAGTCTGAGATGATTCCAGCTTTATGACATGGTACCTTATCCTGCTGAAGGTAACTTCAGAAGATGGGTACACTGTGGTCATAAAGGGATGGGCAAGGTCAGAAACAATACTCAGATGCTCAATTGGTACTAAGGGATCAGCAGAAATGCAGGCTCTTTAGTCCAGGCAACATTTTTCCAATCTTCTATTTTTCAATCTTGGTGAGCCGTGTGAACTGTAGCCTCAGTTTCCTGTTCTTAGCTGACAGGAGTGGCACCCGGTGTGGTTGTCTGCTGCTGTGGTTCATCTGCTTTGTTGTGCTTTCATAGATGCCCCTCTGCAGACCTCAGTTTTAACCAGTGGGTATTTGAGTTACTGTTGTCTTTCTACCAGCTGGAACAAGTCTGACCATTCTCTGTGAACCCTAGAGATGGTTATGGGTGAAAATCCCATTCGATCAGCAGTTTCTGAAATACTTAGACCAGCCCATCTGGCACCCATTCTGATGCTCGGTTTGAAATGTAGTTGACCGTCTTGACCATGTCTACATACCTACATGCATTGAGTTCCTGTCAAGTGATTGGCTGATTAGAAGTTTGTGTTAACGTGCAGTTGGGCAGGTGTGCGTAACATTATATAAGATAGATAGATCTTGTTAATTCTTGGATAACTTTTTTATATTTAACTCAACTTCATATTCAGTATAGCAAGATTTTTTTGGTCATTTTTTTTATACATATGAAACTTCCCTATAATTACAATTCGTTATCTAGGAAAGCTTGATCTAAACAACTTATTTTGAAGACAAGATTTAGAGTTTTGCAGTGTATCCACATGAAATAGGGACATCCTAATGTTTACAATCAAATAGCTTCCAACAGATCTCACATTTTTCAACCTCTTCAAATACATTGACCCTGTGAATACCATCTTGATAGATTTTAAAGCCAAACAAATATGAGCTATCCTTGTTTTTTGGAGAGAAAAAAATAAATGTGTGCGGCACAGCTGTGCACCTCCTGCCCTCATTCCGCCGGTGCTTTCTCAGGGGACGTTTAGTCTCACACTGCTGTTGGCGAGGATAATCACACCTCATTTTTGGGTGATGTGGTGTATTCAGGGGAAGAATCCATTTGAATGTGAATAGCCCGATCAGGTCACAGGAGGAAGCCTGTACAGCTTTCATGTTTAACAAATCAAATATCACCTGCTATCCTGCAAGTACGAATGCATCAGTGTTTTCAACACAATGATTATAAGAAGCTTCTGGAAGAAGTGCATTTAACACTTCACTCTGCGGATTCTTTGGACTCAATATTTAGGTGTTTTACTGTTTGTGTCTTGAAGTTACAGTTGAAAATTAGAATCAGGTGTTTTTTGAAGTGCAGTGAAGAACAGGTTTATTATATGTTTTGTGAACACAAACACATATCCCAACCTGACTTAGTAGAAGCAGGCTTGAGATTGGACCTCTTTTTGCTTAAATTAGATAAACGTTAAAAAGGACACAGCAGGGAGAAAAAGTGGCAAAATTTGTTAGAAACCGATTAATTACTTCCCAAGCTTTTTCTGTGGTTTTCAACCGATACTGATGTTTCTTTTATAACCAAATCAGTTTTTCAATACGTATATCTTTTACATCCTTATAATAAAAAATATAAATGAAGACGTACTAAAATAGACATAATTGGATGTTTGCTTTAGCTTTAGCACAACTGGCAATGAATCCAATAGCTTTAAAGCTATAAAGTGTATGTAGCTATAAAGCTGTATGTATATATGTGTATATATATATATGTGTGTATATATATATATTCTATTAGAGAAGACTTTGGTGTAAGCATGCTTACACCAAAGCATGCTTTTAATGGCATTTTTTCCCTCTTTGTTTTAATTTATTCTTGAGAATTTCTGTCTAATGTTTACTGCCTTGCTTTAGGGTTTCCACCATTCTGAGTTTTTTTGAGCTTTCCTTTTTGTGTGTTTGTTATTGTGCACACGTATTTCTGAAAAGTTCCATTTTTTGTTATTTGTATGGAACAAAAAAAGGGCTGTATAAAAATAGTCAACTTGGTTAACCATTTAACACACAGATGTCAGTGGCGACACTTGAAGAATACACCGTCTTTGACATAATGTAAGTCTTTGTGATCATCGTGAATCAGCTCATTCTGACTCAGAGAAAAGTGTCTTTGCATATTGGCTTTGTACTCTTACGCAACACATTTCTAACCTAAATTGTTAAATGAAGACGGTTTTCTCTGTGGCAGAATCAGCTGATTTACCTTAGCTGCGTTTAAAGTAATCGGAAAGTAATCGGCAAGATCGCCTGATCAGAAAGAAAATGCGTCAAGTAAACGCGCCGTTCGGAATACTCTGCCCCGATCAGACTCGTTCGGATCAAAATTTCTTTCCGATCGAGATAGGTGGGTTATACGATCGTTTATCCGATCGTTGGTCATGTAAATGATTCATTCCGATCGTGTGTCACTACTGCTCTGGTTTAACGTCATGCATAGACGGTGTTTTGCTCCAGAGAAACTTTGGAGCTCAAACAGGTCCGACCGGCTGCTACGCAAACGTCCGCCCGGTGCCCCCCGACGTTCACTTGGTCCACTGGCACCCGAGTGAGCAGAGCAGCCGGATTAATAACTTTGTGTTTGATTGATTTTTCTGTTTGATGGAGGACATGTATCAAGAAAATTAAGCTCAAAATTGCAAATTTCTGAGTATTTATTTATTCAAATTGTTGTGAATCAGGAGCAGATGAAAAAAATGTAGTTTGAAAAGATTGTTACTGTGATGTAATAGCTACAAGCTCCCTGCTCCGCCCTGTTCTGATGCATCCATTAGATCCATGTACGCCTTCGTTTTCTTCGTCTGAGCTGGCATCTGGCTCAAAACTGTATGGCTAGATAGCTCAGATATTGCTCGCCATTTTTGTTGCACCAGTAATGTTGGCTTGGGATTGTGATAGGCTGTAAGCTAGCAGGAGACTATGTGAATACATGGTTAACGGTAAGGAAGGGCGGGTGGGCTTACTCCAAGCCAACAGTCCCACAACTCAGAGGCAAATGTCCTAGAAAACTCCTTTTTTTTTTTTTGCCCAAAGAACGATATAATCCTTGTTAAAAAAGGACTGGGTGTCGGAGTGAGAGTTTAACACACCTGATTCAGCTCATCATCAGACTCTGCAGAGGCTTTGAAGCTTAGATTTCCCTGTTTTAGCTTTCCTGTTTGCTCATGCATCTTCTTTGGGCATTTATTCCTCTTCTCATCTATGGTTTTCCCACAACAGCTGAAGTGCTCCGTGTCCGGCATCGAGCTGTTAGTGCCTCACTCAGGGGTAACTCACGGTGAGCGGGGAAAATGACTTGGTCATGTTCCATACGGATATTTTTCCAGCCAGTCAGTGGGTTTTGAAAACCAATTTTGGACAACATTGCCCTCGTTTTTCAGCCGCATCCATCAGCGGGCTCCCACAAAACTCATTTCAGGAACCACTTTAATAATCTGAACCAGTTCCTGACCTTTTATTTGAAACTGATCACACTTGTTGTTGCTTCCTTTGTCCCTCATTGAAGCTGCAGACTGATGGCCTCTTTTTGTCCTTTAAACCTCCAAATATTTTCCCGGATTCTGGTGACATCTTTGTTTTGCTCCTCTTGTCTGACACAGGCCGACATCTCTTCCTTCTTCAGTGATTGTTGTTGCTTGTTTTGCTCAAAGAGGCCCTCCAACATGAGTGATTTGTCTCCATCTTTGAATGAAAAATTGAAGCTCTCAACCGAAGATACTGTGGAAATATGTTGTACTTATACAGCCACAGCAGAGTCTGGATATAATACTCATTAATATGATGTTTTCGTGACACAATGACAATATGACATCAATAGAAAAAATGGTTTTCAAAGTGTGTAAAACTGGGCTAAAATTAAAACATAAATGTGGGATCCAAAGGGGAACATGGAAGAAAATGATGTCTGCACACAAAACCTGTTCATTGATAATTTTTTTCTTGATTGGAAAGCAAGTACTGGTACATATAAAAAACCCTATTTAGTGAACTGTAGCACGTTAGCGCCTGCATTATATTATATTTATTGTTGGTAATAATATTTTAAGTGAAATTTTAGTGTTTATTTTATAAATTTTTTTAACCTTTGTGCTATCCTAGGCACTTTGTCTAGTGGGTCTAGATGACCCAACTCCCAAAGTCAGTGTGCTGAACCTTTTTTCTTCAATGATTTGTGATCTTCAATGGTGTCCATGGATTACATGAAATCTTTCCACCTTTATCCACCTTTGTCATGGTAGGGATAACACGTGAATGGTCATCTTGACCTCATAGGATAGCACAAGGGTTAATCGATCTGCTGTTTTTTATATTTCATTTGCATTTTCAAAAAGACAAAATCACAGACAAGCAAAACAAACAGTTCAGGTGCTCTTTTGACCATTACAGATTACATATATGTATATATATACATTACATATATATTTACAGGCAGTCCAAATAGGGCATAAAGAGAAGAAAGAAAAAATGCAGGCTCAATACAGAGCCAAATAATTTGGTAACACTTCATATTAAGATTCCTTAACACTTTCAGGTATTTGCAAGACATCTATAATGCTAATAAATATCTTACTAGCATCTTACACATTAATAAAACCTATAAATTTGTTAAGTTAGTTAATCAAACTTATAAACTTATTAACACTTAGACTTGTGTGAGATATCTATGATGCCAATATATGTATCATTAGCATCTTAAAAACATCGTAATAATGAGGCTTGTAAATGTATTAACCAAGTAATTTAATAAACCTTATTAGATTTATTGTACTAATAAATGTCTTACTAACACCCGTAAAATTCTATTACAATGTTTGTTAATACGTTAACAAAGCTTGTTAAGGAATCTTAATATAAAGTGTTACCAATAATTTTAACTCTCTGAAAGTGATTTAGAAATGGTGTCCAGAGTTTATTGTGAACATTAACTTAGGCGGTCCTGGCATGGCCAATTGTTTTCATGTGAGTGAGAGATAGCATGTCAGTGAGCCACACTGTAAAGTAGGAAGAAGCCGTAGATTTCCACTCTTGCAAAATTTGTCTTTTTGCAGTCATCAACCAAAGTTCTAGTGGCTGCTGCATTACAGTCGGGATGATTCTGCTATGTATGCAGCCAAAATTGGCAAGCTCTGCATCGGGTGGAATAAAGCAACCATAGGCTTTGGAATACCAGTCAAATATTCTGTTCCAAAAGCCAGCCAATGAGGGACAAGACCAAAAATCCCAAGCCACTGTGCCTTCAGACATTTGACATTTATCACAAAGTAACTGAAGGATTATATTTTGTGCAATTGATCTGCTGTTTTTACTAGTGCTAGTAACAAGGTAGTTTCCCTCTTGTGGTATCAATAAAGTTTTATTCTAATCTATTTTATCAAGCTACGTTCACACCACCTTCAGCAACACGAGTTTACGTGACTGTTTCAATAAGAGGCCATAAGTAAATATGCATTTCAGACTCCCGCATTCAAAACTCTTACATTGCCAAGCAAGATTCTGTGACTGTTTCTGGCTCTATGTACAAAACATGTAACCACTTAAGTCAAATCAAGTCAGTGGCCTATGGATGGCATCCCTTTTAATTCACTGAGGTGCCAATTGTCTGAAAATCGATCATGAAGGAGAAGGGAATAATTGGAGTTTGTGCTCTGACAAAATTATATAACATCAAGTCTTTCATATATGGTAATAGAGCTGTGAAAGAAAAAGAGTCGCTTGAAAAACCTCATGAAAAACCCTGAAAGGGATCCAGTGGGTTCTGAAGATGGATGAATGGGTGGATGAGCTGGAAATCAAAGTCAATCAAAGAGGATGAGCAAAGGGCACTTGTTTTTGTTAAGGACATTTTGTTTCTTCTGCTCCGCCAGTATCTGAAAACACAATTTATTCAACAACAAAAAAGTTTTTAAAGAGAAGAATCCTCATTTGGTGAAGGTTTATTCTGGTGCTTGAAGGAGTCGATATCCCTTACATGAAAGTACTAAGTTTGTTTTTAATATTAGTTGAAAGGATGGAGTTTATCTTTAGGAGCTGCACTTCCTGTTGAAGCATACTTCCTAAAAATGTTAAACTGTTTACTATTTTATTTTCTCTCTCTACACTTTACAATCTCATTTTCATTTATTTATTTTGTTTTTCTGTGTGAGTGTGCGGGTAAAGTGTGCTTCATGGTTCATGCATAACGTTCATGCTTCATTGTTTTCCAAAGCTTTGCCAAAAGCTGCCTTCTTTGCCTGCTTTAGATTGTGTGTGTTAGTTTGTTAATGTTCATGTGTGTGTTGGAAAATCCAGTGGTTTCTCTGGAAGGGGGCCAGCCATGCTTCTGTTTAGCACATTATCCATCCCAAGGCAGCCATGGTGGTTGGCAAAGACCTAAAGATTTATCTCCATATCATCACAAGGACATTCCTCAGCCAAGAAGCTGCAATTTTGCACTTTCAGCACCACACATGAACGCATGATGCTCCCAATAAACTTTATTTCAAAACTAAGGGCCTTGTTTTGAAACTGCAGTGGGTCTTGCCAGCTTTTGGTACATTCAAAAAATGTCAAATACATATCTATATAAAACAAAACATACAGTCAGAAACCTACACCTGTAGAAAAACGTATAGTAAAATGGAGCACATACGCATTTGTATCTGCCGCAGTACACACAAAAACACAACCACACATTCTCCTTCACAGCCGTGAGCTCTCACAAACCCACAAAGGCACAGCTGTCTGACAAAGGGATGTGGAGTTGGGGGATATTGATACGACAGCAAGCGAGCTGATGTGATTTGATGGTATTTATGAAAAGCTCCTCTCAGGGCTTTTCATTCTCTGCAGCAGTAAGTGTTGGTGCGTGCGCCTGCACAGGATGTCAGTGTACACCACGTGTAGAAACACACACACGGCACTCACAGCAGCAACGCTGTTGTGAAAAGAGTGCAACATTTGAGAAGCAAGTTCGTTCCGTTGAATCATTCATCATTAGAATGTGAGAGGCTGCTGGGCTCAACCTCTATTCGCTTTACATGATGGTTAAAGTTCAGAGCAGGAGTCTGCTGCTCTCTTTCCTAGAAAAAAAAAAACATTTTAGAGACATCCAGCGATAGGGCAATAGTAAACAGTTATTTCCTTAGGTCATATAAAGTGGGGCACAAGTGTAATTTTTTTGTTGATTGCTTATATAGATTGAAACAAACTAAATCATTTAAGGATTGCACATACCCCTACAGGTTTGCTCTCTTAAAATGGAAACTCTTGGTTTTGTTTTTTAGGTTTTAAAACATATTGTCAAGAGTGGGTTCTCACATTCATACATGTAGTAGTTGGGGAACAGCCCCTTCCAGGAAGCTTCTGCGCTATATCATGCTTAAGAAAAGCATGAATTTTAATTCCATGCTTAAGAAAAGCATGACATAGGCCCTATAGCTTTATAACTTTATCCTCTGTTGATTTCTGCCTCACAACTCCAGATGTGAGACGAACTATGTCAAATATGGTCTTTAACCCATAATTTTAATTCCTTGAGAATGGAATGCACCACTGTTGTGCATGTGGCAAATATATAGTGACATATTCATGAGGATAATGTTTCTTGCACGCACTTATAATGTAATGGTGTTGTACAGTGCCCTTATGCCATATTCTAGTCATTAGCAAGGTGTAAGCACAGGCCACTTACTGACCGTGCCCAAATGATGCACGCACAGAGTGTGCAGGTGATATGTAGGAGCCCAAAGGACGCCCAAAGGATACTCACACAAACTAAACTCTGAAAACAGTCATCAGACTGCAAGACATGCACATGTATCTGTTGAACAGCATTAACAGGCCCTTTGTGCACTTTGAAGGATTTAGCAATCCTTAAAAAAAATA
The DNA here is from genome assembly GCF_053564925.1 of Oryzias latipes. Lineage (NCBI taxonomy): Eukaryota > Metazoa > Chordata > Actinopteri > Beloniformes > Adrianichthyidae > Oryzias > Oryzias latipes. The sequence goes on along the minus strand of NC_136241.1, from coordinate 23,815,709 downwards.
GATAAATTTCACCCATAATTACTCTGACGCGGGCTAGTACAGGGTTCCAAATATTTCACTCACACAGCCTGTATCCATTCATACAGGCTGAAGACCAGAGCAGATCTGAATTGCTTCCCTATCCCTTCAGCTTCTCTCCATCCCTACAATTATCCCTCCAAGCGAAGAGAAATAGAAAAACTAGTGTCTTCAAATCCAGACGTCACTACCGCTCGATGATGTCATCAATAGTCGCTGGTCATCTACGTCAGTGCTGGGCTAATAGGGCTTGGAAAATACGAAGTCATGCAAGAACAAAATCTTAATACTTGCAGTACATTTAGGTATAAACTTCCATGCTTCAGAGCCCATCCACGTGAAGAATGTGAGGCAAATCACCCTACCAGCAGAGGGATGCCAGCCCTAAGCCGCTACGGCTCCTCCTCCTTAAAAAAAAAAAAAAACTTTCGGACACCACCACACCTTCAAATCTCCCTACAATTGGAGCAATAGGGAGTAGGGATAGGGAAACAATTCTGATTCGGCCTAAGGCGTAACGCACCCCAATCAATATTGGTGTATTTCTATAGCTCTTTCATGAACTTTAAGTGTTTTAGAAATAGAATCGGGTGAAGGTATTTTGTAGTGAAAGCTTCTGCATTGAAGACGGAGGCTCTTATGCGTTTTCTCAGCAATCCTGTTCAGCTTTTATTAAACAGAAAACAGGATGTAAACTTGCCACTTCATCAGCAGTCAGACTGGAAGTTTCTACTCAAAAAAAAGGGCAATTCTTAAAAGGCACCTTCAAATTAAAGCCACTTCCATTTTGGGGGGATTTCAGCCTAAACCAAGGTCTTCCTGTTGGCACTGAAAGTGCTAAAACCACTGGAACAGATTCAACGTAGTGCAAACAGCCCCCTCTGAAAATGTATTAAAACACAAACATTTGAATTATTTTCTGGAATTGGCACATCATCGCTGCATTTAAATGCTGACTTAAAGCTTCACAACTGTATAAAAATCAAGTCCACACCTGCAGGTCAGTAAAAAGGGACAATTACTTCATGACACTTGGAGCTCAGTCGCTTCCTCTTCCAGGTGGTTAGATATTCTTCCAGTCCAGCTGGCTTCTTGCCTGCTGCGCTCAGCACAGCCTGCACTCACAGAGCGTGACGCCTCAGTAGTCCATGAAGAACTCAAACGCTAACCCCGTTACAGATTCCCTCAGGTGTGAGCACGTCTGCTGTGTTATCAAAAATTCTAAACACTTTCCTTAACCCTTGTGCTACCTTAGATGACCCCACCCTTACACTGACGTGTTCTCTCTACCATGACAAAGGTGGATAAAGGTGGAAAGATTTCATGTAATCCATGGACACCAGTGAAGATCACAGATCATTGAAGAAAAAAGGCTCAGTGCACTGTCTAGTGGGTCTGGATGACCCAACTCCCAATGTCAAAGTGCCTAGGATAGCACAAGGGTTAAGTCTCATGGGCATGTTTTGCCGTGGATGTTTGGGAGTAGCCAAAAGCTAGCTGATCAAAAGAGAAAGTAGTAACAGTGACAACAAACTTCAAACCAAATGCACCGTATTACTGAAGCCCTCAATTAATTCCAACTAAGCTATCAAATGCTTCGACATGCTTCGACTGAGGCTGGGGACTTCCAGTGAGATGAGGAAATCTGCGGTGATTTGTCTCACGGAAACCTGGCTGAACAACAACATGCCGGACCTAGCCTTTCAGCTCGACAGGCGCCTTCTGTTCCGGGCGGACCGCAACAAGCAGTCGGGAAAAGCCTGTGGGGATGGATTGTGTATCTATATCTATATCCAAGAGCCTAGGATAGCACAAGGGTTAACAGAGTTCACATTTCTTCTGTGAACATGTTAGATAATCTCTTTGGATTGTTTCGTAGCAGGGGTGGGGGTTTGTCTGGAAGAATCTCAGAAAAAAAAAAAAAAAGTGCTACTCTCTTTCTTTGAGAGGCATGAGTATTGTGTCCAAATAAAGTATTCCAAACACATTTCATCAGTAATAGACCTCAGGACAGTCACTACAGAGATTATATCTCTGAGTGGGTGTAAGAAGAGTTCAAAGTCCCTCTGGAAAAGTTGGAGAGTTGGAAAAGGAAGGTTTACCTCTGATGCTTAGTAAATGTGGTGTGCTGGAATGGTACAGTTGTGGGGCTTGGATTGTCCCAAAGTAGAGAAATGGGGGATTTCTGGGGATTTGCTGTTGAAATTTATTTGGTCTCAAAAAACTGGAGTCACCTGCTGAGGCTGGTGACTCCTGATATTCACGTTATGATTGGCTTACTAAAAAAATGTCTATTGGAGTGTCTCTGTTGGGGTTTTATCCTGCAGGCTTCTTTCCTTCTTTTGTGCACGCATGGATAATGTGTCCTGGGAGCATCCACTCCGAGTTTAGCTGCTTCTCACGCACAAAGCAGCACACACTGTCATCCGGGAGTTTCCAGGTACAGCACGTCTCTATTGTTGGCCACTTCTAATCCCACTGCTGGTAAAACTTCCTTCTTCCAGCCTTTACATGACTTTAACTAGCTGAAAAATAACTAACAAGCAGCCTTTTCTTCCCTTTTGCATACTGCAGAATCCAAACCAGGGTTTTTACACTAACACAGCAAAGAAAACTTTTTTGTATGACTTTGAAATTGTTTGGTACAGCCATAGGGCCATGATGAAAGAAAAAAAAAAAAAATTTCAAAGTTGTAAAATTATGAGAAAATGGTTGTAATTTTGCAAGGAAAGAGCCATGCCTTTTTGAAAATAAAATTGGTTGTGTAAGTTTCCATCTACATTACGTGTTGACTAAATCCATCAATGCAACCATTTATGGTGATCCCATAAGGCTTTAGTTTATGGAATCCATGTGCCATAGTGAATTTGTACCTCTGCAACTATACTGCTGACGGCGTAAACAGCGCACCTGCTGAGCAGTTCTTTTCGGTGTCCTTATGCTTAAAAAATGTAAACATTGACTCAGTAAAAGACTTCATATTTACTTATTTTTGAAACTAGTGGTGAAGTAGCTGATACAATGCACTCTTTGTCTCTAATACTGAAACACAATGTTGTTTTTCTTTTTTTTTTCTTAGTAAACAGCCGTTTGCCTCATGCATTCATGATTTACAAAATGCTAACTTTATTTTCATAAATGATTGACTTTTTTTTTTCTGTCATGGTGGCCTAAATACTCATAGACCTCTATAATTAATCAACAGAAACACAGGAGTTGTGGGTGAGAGGTAAAGTGCAACATGTAAAAACAGGACCTGTAGAAATAAATGAAAAACTATTACAATTTTAAAGATTTTCTTTAAAAAAGAAGCAAAAAAATTTGTCAATGATGTAAGATGCAATTCCTATTTTATCAAAAAGAAAAATCTAGTCAAGAGAAATGCTTTTTTAAGCTACTATTATTTTACCATTTAAAAAATTAAGATGACTTTTCTTTCAAGACAGAAAATAAGATAATATCACCTGATACAAGAGTCTTTTTAGTTTTTTAGATTCAGTTTTTGCACTGAAGGTAAAAATACATAATGAAAAGCACACAATGATGCCAACATGCATCCAAAAAACCTCCAAACGCTTCATGTTGCTGACAGAGAAAGTAAGGGGTCTAACTGATGGCTGATACTGTCTGTTTTGATTGACTTCCACCCACTTATCTCTCTGATTATCATGTTGAGAAAAGTTAGAACTTTCTAGATGCTTCTGTGCAAAGTTTCATCATGAAACTTTTATGAGGTTCAGATTTTAGTGATGCAATGTCAAGACATGGTGAAAGGAGGAGGGTGGAGCTTTGAGAAGTAAATACTGCAGAGGTGCAGCTTAGGATGGAAGAAGCGAGAAGCCTCATCCAGGAGATGATTTTGCGTCAGCTGCTGCCTTTGTTTTTTTCTTCTTCAAGGATTTGGAGCCAAACATCAGAGCACCATAGAAAAAATAAATGTGTGAAAGAGAGCCTTTTGAATTTTTGCCTATGGAATGTTGAGAATAAATCGTTTGATCTGAGATGAGGCATGTTAAAGAAAAAAAAGACCCCCCACAATTTTTACAATATTAAAATAAAAACTTAGACTACTCACTAAAAACTTAAAAGGCCTATATTATGCAAAATCAACTTTTTGAGCTATTAAGTGAATTATAATGTTCATTCATCACTCAAAACCACCCCAAAGCGGTATTTTGCTCCATTCATGCATTTCTGAGCTTTCTTCTAAAAAACAGCTCCCTGAGCACCATCCCTTTTCCAACCCAGGAAAACGAGCGAGTCTTCACATTGTGACATAGATTAGTGAGGAACAGCCCCTTCCAGGAAGAGTCTGCGCTGCCAGCATCGCCCCCAGACTAACACACACACCCACTTTCTCCACGGTGCTAGCAGTAATCAGCAAAACATTTTAATTGGATAACCACAAGATGCACATCCATCTTTGCAGAAGTTTGGATGCCGTTTGTTTTAATGGACGAAATGCAGACATGCTGCCGAACCCGGTGTAGGTATAACCATAACCATTCGGGGTCGGGCTGTTTATAATATTTAAAAAAGAAAAAAAACATGTGTTTGTGAAGCATTGAATAATTGTTACTGCGTCAATTTCATTCCATGCTAGCTTTTTGGTCTTTGCTTTTTTTCTCCACTGCCTTGGTTCAGCAGCCATTCTGGTCGCATTTACCTTCAGGCTCCTACACAAACCCCACTTCTTCTTCTCCGCCAATTCCTAATTCTGCCCTGGGAAGTCTCATCGATTCCATGATCACCATCAATACCTATTTTCTGGGGACTGTCTTCTACTGGTTCTGCTTCTTGCTAGTCTGTGTTTCAAAATCTAATTACCATAAAACCTTTAATGTCTGTCCTGTTCTTATTCATTCATCTAAAACTCAATGTCACATTGTTTTAAAAACATCTTTTAAACATTTATCATGGGATGAGTCCTTATTGAAACATACTTTTACAGCTTTATGCATTATGAATGGAATCTCCTGTCTTGCTGCTTCTTCTTGCTGAGGCCCAGCTCCTCTGATTGGAAACATAAATGATCCTCTTTTGGTGGTTGTATCTCCTTTCTGATTTACTGTTTAAAGGAACGACAAACCAAACACCCCCCTTTATGAAAATGGTGATTTTAACATTTTCTTGTGGTATATTTCTAGTGGATGACATAAATAAAGAAAACTAAGCTTAAAATTGCTGACATTTTTTTCTCTTTTTAACCTTTGTGAATCACGGCCGCCAGCTCCCCGCCCCGCTTATTCTGATTATCTGTGTACATCTTTGTTTTCTTCGTCCGAGCTGCTAAATGGGTTTAAAACTGTACGGCTGGATATCTCCATAATTGCTCGCCATTTGTGTTGCACTGGCAATGTTAGGTTGAAGTTGTAAGGGGCTGTAAGCTAGCAGGAGAGTGTGTGAACAGATGAATGATGGGAAACGGGGCAGGCTTTCTCTGTGTCGACAGTTCCGCCCACAACTCGGAGGCAAAAATTTAGATTAATGCTGCTCTGCAGTTGTTTTTATTTTTTTTGCTAAAAATGACAAAATCATAAATAAAAGACCAATGGGAACGCTTTGAAAATAGATTAATGCACAGAAAGACATGAACTGAGAGATTTGTAAACGATTGATGAAAAAAAAAGCTTCTATGACTTGTTCTATAATGTCAGAAGAATAATTATTGGCCAGCAGCAGATAAGGCACTGTGTTTTACAAAGCCATGTTCCTTGATGCTACAATTACACCAGGCTGCATTCAAGATGCCAGTTTAATAGAAAAGTCTATGTAAATGTGCCTATATGCAAGTTTTTGGCTCACTATGCAAGTTTTCAATTTTGTTTTTGGGCTGTACGTATTAAAATCACAGCCACTGAACACGCATTGAAATTGTGGATATTGCCCTTTTCACTTCATTGAAGTTCCTGCCATTTGAAACTGGATCAGGAAGGACATTCATTCATTCATCTTCTACCGTTTATTATGTTTCAGGGTCACAGGGTTGCCGGAGCCTATCCCGGCCACTTGTGGACGAAGGATTAATAATTTTGGTAATACATTTGGTTTTCTGTCATACATTGAAAAAGGGGTGCGAAAGAAAAGGAAACAGCCGGGAGCAAGATTCATGAGATTTCTACCGCTTCAACATTTTGCACCAAGCTTTCTCCAAGTTTCAGTACATGCGCTAGTGTCGCATAGCAACAGCCCAGTGTGAACACCATATGCTACCAGCAAGTTCAAGAATGCTTGCTTGGCGTGTTCTTGAACGCCTGTCACATGCCTGGTGTGTGTGCATAAATTTTAAAAGAAAATCAATTTTGTCACATTTCTGTCATTACACATACAGTATAATGCATGTGTGATGACTGGTTCTAAACACGAAACAAGAAGCTACTCTGTTGTCTGAAAAAGCCAGAACACATTTTTCGAGTATCTTTACAAATCCAGCATTTTCCTTGTTCCACTTTGTGCTCCACACAGCAGACATACCTACAAGATTGATCAGATGAAAGCAGAGACAACCAACCTTGCTGTCTTTGTCTGTATTGCTCTCCAGTGGCCTGCTTGTTTTGTCACAAACTGACATTTCTTTTGACATAAAGGGTTTAAAAGAAAACACATTCTGAGTCAAAACCAGGCTGTTGGAAAATCATACACAGAGATTAAGAGAATATTTAGTGTACATGCGTACTGCTCTAAGAGATTTCTTTGCAAATTAATTAAACTTGCAAACATTTATGATAGCACTTCTTCATAATCTTCATATCTTTCTTTCAAGTAAATAAATATAGATGTAAACATCACTCATGTAATAAAGACATTAAAATAAACCAGAAAACAAGTAGTTTCACCTACACAGGGGGACCTGACTCCTCTTGGGATTACATTGGATCTTTTGAAAGAATAATAAGAAAAATAATTTACAACCCTTAGGGAATTTGGAAGAATTTACAAAGTAGAGGATCAAATAATTGTTACATTGAGCAAAACCTAAACATTAGCCCCAGTTAACCAAGCAGAGGTCTGTTTCTGAAGCCACTGGTCCACAAAGGATTGATTCAGTGTTAAGAACTTTCTCTGAGGCAGAATAGGAAATGCTTCAGTAAACAACATGTCTTCATAATCCCCTTTAAATGTGGGAATTGAGGGGAAGCTGAATGGCGCTCAATAGACACTTATTCTTGATGAGACAACACAACGGCTGGCAAATATAGATCCTTCTTACTACTCTGACTGAGGCTCCAAAGATCTTGCATATAAAATGGTAAAATGTACGACGGAGTTTTAGGGCCACAGTGAGGAAAAAAAAAAATTCTGGCCAACGTGGCGAGATCAAAGTCGTCATGTCGACTTCAGCCAGGTTCCATGATCGGGGGTTTGGGCCGCCGAGGCACCCGCCCTCGACTGCCACCCAATCCACATTGCACCGGCCCGTTTTGAGGTCTCCTACGGGTGGTGGGCCCATGGGAGAGTGGTCCCACGTCGCTCCTTCGGGCTGTGCCCGACCGGGGCCCGTGGGAAGAGCCCCGACCACCAGGCGCTCGCCGGCGAGCCCCGACCCTGGGCCTGGCTCCAGAGCGGGGCCCCGGTGACGCCAATCCGGGCGACGTAATCGGGTCCTTGTTCTTTCTTATCATAAGGGGGTTATGAACCGCTCTTTGTCTGGCTCGTCACCCAGGACCTGTCTGCCATGGGAGGCCCTACCAGGGGCTTAAGCCCCAGACAGCTTAGCTCCTGGGATCACCCACAAACTCCCCCACCACGTTAAGGTGGCGGTTCACGTGGGGAGTAAACTACCTTACTCCTTGACCTGAGTAAGGTAGTTTGCCATCTCTCGGTGGGTGGAGTGTCCTTGCCCCAGGTGGAGGAGTTTAAATACCTTGGGGTCTTGTTCACGAGTGAGGGAAGATCGGAGCGTGAGATTGACAGGCGGATCGGAGCGGCGTCCGTAGTTATGCGGTCGCTCTATCGGTCCGTCGTGGTGAAGAGAGAGCTGAGCCGCAAAGCTCTCAATTTACCGGTCGATCTTCGTTACAATACTCACCTATGGTCATGAGCTATGGGTCATGACCGAAAGAACTAGGTCCCGAATACAAGCGGCTGAAATGAGCTTCCTCCGTAGGGTGACTGGGCACTCCCTTAGAGATAGTGTAAGAAGCTCGGTCACCCGCGGGGAGCTCGGAGTAGAACCGCTTCTCCTCCACATCGAAAGGAGCCAGTTGAGGTGGCTCGGGCATCTAGCCCGGATGCCCCCTGGACGCCTCCCTGGAGAGGTGTTCCGGGCATGTCCCACTGGGCGGAGGCCCCGGGGAAGACCCAGGACACGCTGGAGAGACTACGTCTCTCGGCTGGCCTGGGAACGCCTCGGGGTCCCCCCAGAGGAGCTGGAGGAAGTGGCTGGGGTGAGGGAAGTCTGGGCATCTCTGCTCAGTCTGCAGCACCCGCGACCCGGTCCCGGATAAGCGGAGGAAGATGGATGGATGGATGGATGACGACTTTAATCTCGTCATGACGAGAAAAAACTTGACACAAAGTTTCGAGAAAAAACTCGTCTTGTCGAGATAAAAGACGAAATAAAGTTTCGAGGTTAAAGTTGCAATGTTGCGCGCGAGAGAAAAAAACTCGTAAATTTACGAAATTGTGGAAGTGAGAATGCAGAGCAGCAGGTGAATGCCGTGCAGCAGCAGAGCAGACCGACTAAACTTTGTTGAACAGGTGAGCTGAATGTTTATTGATAACGTTCCAAATGTCTGAAGGCTCATTTGATTGATTTACGATTCATTAAAGTTTTATTTATTGATGGTTGGTTTGCAGGATTTCTGCAGCCCGATGAAGCCGTCGGGTGTCCCTGCAGCTGTTCGCTTGAATCCTTTCTTCCTCCACCAAAGACAAGATCTCTATGTTTGTGTGACGCTAATGTCTGAGGAGGAGAAGCACTTTTTGCCTTTTTCAACGTTGTAATGCTAATATAACAGAATATTTTCATTCATCTTTGTTTTTTAATGATCAAACGGGTCGCTTCATCTGCAGGAGGGGGCATTTGTAACACTGTTTACTTCCGCATTGGTGTTAGGATGACAGATTCATGACGTAATGTGACAGATGAACTTCAGGTTATGTGAATGAAAAGGAGAATAAAGGCTGCAGCGGTCCTCTACACCCAAACGTGTCTCTGAGCTCCTTATTTTACATATGAAAGTCCGCTTTACTGACACCGAACCCCGGAAAGACTGCTACATGGAAAATAATCTGATTTTGAGTCGCCAAAGGACTCAGAATCTCTTTGTTTTAAACCTATAATCCGGAAATAAAGCTTCACAAAAGGCTCCACATATTTCATCTTCAAGCTAGGCTCCGATAAACAGACAACTTCGGGGTTTTCTCCTTGTTAATCTATGACTTTTTTCCCGTAAATTTACGAGTTTTTATCTCCTAATAAAATTACTTTTTTTTGGTGGCCATAAAACTCTGTCGTAAACTCTGAAGTACAAAGCCACTAGCTCACTAACATTAGCCATTACACTGAATACTCCTGAAAGACTCAGCTTCACTGCTCTCGCGCAACATTGCGACTTTAATCTCGAATCTTTGTTTCGACTTTTATCTCGACACGACAAGTTTTTTCTCGAAACTTTGTGTCGAGTTTTTTCTCGTCATGACGAGATTAAAGTCGACATGACGACTTTAATCTCGCCACGTTGGCCAGAATTTTTTTTCCTCACCGTGGCCCTAAAACTCCGTCGTAAAAATGGCAGATGACTGGTTGGGGGTGGGGTTGCTTTGTTCCGCCCACAACTCTGTGGCAAATTTCGAATGAACTACTGCCGCCGCTATGCAGCAACTATGTCCTAGAATTTATTTATTTATTTAGTCTCACAACTGCATAATCACAATTAAAAGATCACTTTTAAAACAGATCAAAAGATGATCAGAGTGAGACTCTCAACCAGTCATCTTTTATAATCACCTTCCCAAAGTTTGCAAGAAATGTGGGGGTCCTGATTGACAGTTAAATCAGAATGATTAAAACCTACCTTCCTGTTTACACCAGGGGTGTCTAATTCCAGGCCCCAACGGCCGGTGTCTTACATCCATTCCAACCAACCTGTCATTGAAGCTTCTTATTGGCCAAACACACCTGCAGGCAATCAACAGCAGATAAGGCAGGGTTTCTGGAAAACTTGCTCTCCAGGCCTGGATTTAGACACCCGTGGTTTACATAATTCAGTTCATCCTTTGTCATCGTTAGGTTTGATTTCATTGACAAGCTTCTAAATGGAGTACTAACCTGCAGAATGGAACCTCTGCAGATAATCCAAAATGCTATGTCACATCCCATCATTAAACAGGTGAAATGGACAAATCCTACTACTGTTCACATTTCCGCTTTGGCTTTATGCAGTTGGTGCATCAGGTTCAGCTGCACAGTACTGTGCACAGTACTGTGAATAAATGTGAATTTTTCACATTTATTCACTCCTGTTCCTACACTAAGAATGGAAAAAAACAAACAAACACAGAAGCCAAACTCTTCAGCTTGTGTTTAAAATGTTATAACTAAATTCCAAATTGTGCTTATAAAGCTTCCACATTCTAGGGAACCTTTTTATGTGCAGATTCATTCAGTTCAGTATGACCAACATCGTTCTTTTTTTAGTTCTGAAATATTTATAAATTATTGTTCATTTTTAACCCTGGATCTTAGAAGAATATGTTCCTTTTCAAAGAGGAAAGAATGTTCCTAAACCCATGAGAACTGAAGAAAAGTAGGAAAAAACCTTATGTGGAAACCCAATTTCGAATGTGGAAAAACACGTCTGTTGATAAAAGAGAGCCTTAACCTAACAAAGGGCTTAGACCGTTTGGTAACTTTTTGTATTAAACTGTTCCACTAATGGCATTAAAGTTCATTATGTAGCCAGGAAGTGAAGAAATAAGGAGCTCTTGAAAAAGTAAGAGACTTTCGCGCATTTTTTTTCCCCCTTTCTTTGATCCCACTCAATTAAGTTGGAAGTTAATGACTTGAAGCTTTGTTGGAGTAAAGATGGAAAGGAGTGTTTTTCTTGTGAAAAAACCAGACATGCTAGTAACAGAGCTACACTAAAGTTCTGGAATGGACTGTTTAAAGCTCCACGAGGAAAACTGTGTATTTGGTGTTTTTACCATGTTCCTGTGGCATTTTATATGTTTAATAACATATAATTTTAAAAAATAAAGTAAAATTGCCTTTCTGAGTACTTTTTTTTCAAATAGCAGTGAATCGCAGAAGAAAAATGCTGTTTTTCATGATCTGGGTGGGCCACAAGCTTCTTAACCGAAGCTCTCAGCAACATGGAGGGGAAAGGGGGTGGGGTTGCTTTGTTCCGCCCACAACTCTGTGGCAAATTTCTAATGAACTACTGCCGCCGCTATGCAGCAACTATGTCCTAAAATGTATTTATTTATTTCCTGGGGTGTCTGATTCCAGGCCCCAAGGGCCGGTGTCTTACATCTCTTCCAACCAACCTGTCATTGAAGCTTCTTATTGGCTAAACACACCTGCAGGCAATCAGCAGCAGATAAGGCAGGAAGGTAGGTTTTCATCATTCCGATTTAACTGTCAATCAGGACCCCCACATTTCTTGCAAACTTTGGGGAGGTGATTATAAAAGACATCAAGTTAGTCATGAAGTTATGTTGTGTAGAAATCCTGGCAGGAATGACCAAGACTTCTGTCTTTGAAAGCTTTGAATTTGAGAGGTTTTCTCCAGCATCCAATGGTAGATGTCTGTAAGATAAGCAGCATTTTATAATTATAATTTTATGTTCACAAAAAAAATTAAAAAAAGTAAAAGACATCTTTTGTTTCATCAACAAAAATTATGCTGGAGGTACTTAAATTAAAGTTTCCTATAGGAAACTTTAATGTAAAATTTATTTGCTTTTAAAAAACATGAAAAAAGTAAGATTGTTGCATTGGTATCAGTTTGGCTAATCATTCCCCCATCTTTGAAATATACCACATTTTCTTCATAGTAGTGCGCACCAGATTATAAGGTGCAACGGATGAAAAGATAAAAATACTTGGAAATAAGTCAGTTAGAATATATTTTAACTGCACTCACATCAACTCCTATCACGCAACACTTTAGCCACGTTAACGCTAACCGTGTTAGCTTATTTACATTAGCTTACTTGTAACTCGGCTGCACGGTGGGGCAGTGGTTAGCGCTCTTGCCTCACAGTAAGAAGGCCCCTGGTTCAAGTCCTGGCTGGGGGACCTGAAACAGAACATCAATGGGGGACCTTTCTGTGTGGAGTTTGCATGTTCTCCCCGTGCATGCGTGGGTTTCCTTCGGGGACTCCGGCTTCCTCCCACCCAAAAACATGCCTCATAGGTTAATCGAAAATTAAATTTTGATACAAATGGCCGGGATAGGCTCGGGCATCCCCGAAAGGGATGAAACAGAAGAAGATGAATGAATAACTCCCAATCTTGTTTGCTAAACACATAAAAATAAAAAAACACTAAGACCGCTATAACAAACAATAATTCAATGACTCTAACTCCCGACCTTGTTAGTTTTTAGTAATGCAAAAAAAAAAAAAAAAGTGGTTGCCATAGAAACAATGACACAACTGACTGAGACCAATTACTTAGTGCCATTATCTGGCACCAACATGGACGCATATCGCAAACTTATAAAGTTAACACAAATGTTACTGTGACTATCCTAACTCTCAATCTTCATCGGAAAATGAAAAAAAAAAACATGAAAAAAAAAAGTCAAACACTGCTAAACCTTAGCTGTGTTAGTCTGTTTTTATGAGTTGCAAACATGGTTGGGTTTGGCTTTAAATTTGCTGACATTTTGATAGAATGCCGTGTCCCTCTCACAACTGTTTCAACACACCGAGAATTCATTTATATAAGGTGTTTTGGAATATAAAGCACAGTGTTTTTTTTTTTTTTTAAGGATTTAAGGCTTTTCAGCATGCCTTGTAGTGCAGAAAATATGCTACTGCTGTTTGTGAACTTATAAGAAAATGATGCATACTCAGTGGTGAAGGTTTCTTGTCCTACTTGCACAACAGGAAAACAAAAAAAAGTATATACCATATTTTGCCGACACTTTCTCTGGCTGCATCTGACACTTTTCCAGAAAAAACACTATTGACTGACATGGTGTCACAGTGATGTTTATGGAAACAGGAAAGGTCCATGTCCGTGTGACCATCTGCCCCTCTACGCCTGCACAGAAACTGACAGAATTTCTTGTTAAAATGAAAAGTTAAGAAAGTCTGACTAGACCGTCCATCAAATTTGCACATCCATGAAAAAACAACAGATCTGGCTCCGATGGATTGCCAAATGTTTTTATGCTTAAAAAAATAAATAAAAAAATGGCAGGAAAGTGACAGGAAGTACTGGAGAGCAGAAATCTAAGAAAGCTAGCGAGGCATTGAGAATGTTGCAAATTAAGTCATTAGACATGACAGACAGCCAGATCTCTCCACAGACTAACAATCCATTTTCCATAGATCCTGATTTCTGATTTCAGAGTCACCTCTTCCCTTTTTATTTGAAAAAAATGTTGATATTTTATGTTAGAGATGAGGCTTTAGATTCTCAACAATTGCTAAAACCCCCGCTGGTGCTTGACATGCTCGAGGTAAGTGTAATTGTCTATTTTACAGGTAATTTAGTGGCTAACTGAGCATAACTGATCTATATCTAAGAGCTGAGGTGGCTCACAGTATTCCAGCTGCAAAGTGAGTAGAATAGAACCATCACCATGTTAAAAGAAAAACAGCACTTTGTGGAAGAGCCCACACTATCAGTAGTAATGTGAACTCATTCCCGACTTTGTCAACACATTTAGTTGCACAAAATGGTTAAAAAACCCATCACTTAAGAGTTATTTTATATATGATTTAGAAATATTTTAAATATATATATATTCATTGTACTAGAGCTGTTTGGATTTGAACATAGTTTGATTCCTTATACCAGGGGTGCTCACACTTTTTAGCCAAGCTCTGAACAAACTGATCCGAAGAGCTGGCTCTGTAATCGGTTGTAAAATGGACACGTTTGAATCTGTGATGGAGAGGAGGACTTTGAAGGAGCTCGTATCCATCATGGATAATCCTGAGCATCCTCTACATTCTGTACTTGACGATCAGCGGAGCTCCTTCTCCAATAGGCTAAGGCAGCTTCGCTGTCACACCAACCTCTACAGGAGATCTTTCATACCTCACTCCATTGGACTCTATAACTTGTCATCCATGTGCAATAGATAAACTCATTTAAAGTCTGTCTGTTTTTCTCTCCTGATGTGTCACGCAATCCAACTGTTCTTTTTCACTGATGTTTCTTTCTGATTGATGGTTCTGGTTCTCTGTTGTTGTCTATTGTTTGTATGTTGTATCTTGAGCCTGACGCCGACGCTGCAACAACCCAATTTCCCAAGCTGGGATCAATAAAGTATCTTTATCTTATCTTATCTATACATCTAGATTTGGCTCTATCGATCAATAGATAGATATAGATATATAAAAAAGTATATACTAGTTAATGGCTGGATTTGTGCACCAAAGTCACTTTATTCAACTTTAAAGTGTACAACTTATACAGCATTTTCAGTCTAAAATGCAATGTTTATGTACTAACAAATTAAAAAACTACACTGTAAAAGTGCACAAACTCTTGGGAGGTGACAGTGCAAGATGTGTAGAACAAGGTTATACTAATCAAAGCTTGGAACAATGCACAAAGTCACTGTATTCAAATTCATAGTTGACAACTTCTAATATATCTACAGTCAAAAATGGTATGTTTATGTAATAATAACTCAAAAAAGTAAGAGTACACAAATCTTTGGTAATTTATTGATTATATTATTAATATTTTTGGTCGAGAACTGGACTGAGTGATTTCTCCCCCTCACATTCCAAATGGGAAGTACCTGTGCGCTCCAAAAAAAACAAAAAAACAATCCATTCTTGCTCTGCTACCTCTTATTTTTTTTTGTCATCAGTTTTTATTTATTGCAAGTTATGAACTCACAAAACAGATGCCTAAACAAAAGTATGTGATGCCTACTGGCTCCCAGGTTGTTTACGTTTGAAAAGTTTTACATATTTACATATCACATATTCAGCCTGTGATCAAATGTAAGTAGTGTGGCCTTCCAACTAGCTCACACTTGATTGGCAAGAGTGGTTGCCATAAAAACAATGACTCGTACCAATAACTACTTACTAAAGTCGTCTGGCATTAACATGGAGGCATCCATATCATAAAAAAATGGAGACTGAATTGACTTAACCCTTGTGCTATCCTATGACCCCACCGTTACACTGACGTGTTCTCCCTACCATGACAAAGGTGGATAAAGGTGAAGAGAATTTCATGTAATCCATGGACACCAGTGAAGATCACAAAACATTGAAGAAAAAAGGTTTAGCGCACTGTTTTGTGGGGTCGAGATGACCCCACTCCCAATGTTAAAGTGCCTAGGATAGCACAGGGGATACAATCAATGGCAGGGGTCCAATATCTAAACTTTTTTGAGGATATTTGTAGAACGAAAGTTCAAGCATGCTACTCTATGGTCTTCCAACCCCATTTATTTGTTATAAGGAACCAGATGATGCTTAAACCTTTTAACACTTTGACCTCAAGGTTAATCTTAGTCCATGTAGAAAGAAAGCTTGTAGATCAGGGGTCTGCAGTCTTTAACCCTAAAATAACCATTCGGGTCAGTTTCTTACAATCCATTTTCAAAAAATCCACTTTAGTTTTGTTTTTGTGGACCATCAATGCATTCATTTCTAACATTGCTTTTTAATAATTCACAATGATAGATTTCTAACAAGGTTATATTTGAACTTCTTTTACTTTTACCAGCAGCACAACCAAGTTCCTTTCAAAATAAAATCCACCTTGTGTCATAAAATCATTCTGCTGCTGCAGATTTACTTGAATTAAAATTGCAATAAAATAAAAAAAAAAAAAAAAAGCAAAGCTAAACATGGCATTTTCTATCAGTATGGATGGATGGATGTACGGATAGATGGATGGACATTCATTTCACCATCATTTTGTTCAGTTATCTAACATGTTAAAAATCTTTTTATATATTTTTCTTATGCAAACCGTTTGATTTTTTTTTTTTTAAAGCTAAAGAGCCACAATGGAGGATAAAAGAGCCATGGAGCCTGTGGTTGCAAACCCCTGTCTACTTTTTTGGGGGGAAATTTCCCATCTCTAGTTTGGGTAAGCAATACATTTCTTTTCTTTCCTTGACAGATCTTTTAATTATCGTGTATTGTCCGTATTGAAGATTATCCTCCTTTTTTCTGTCACCTCTTATCCATTATCCCAGCTCCTTCTCCCACATAAGCGCCTCCTCCTTCACCCCATCATCCCCTTCACCTATCTTTACAGTAGCAGAAGCTTCTTCACGAAGCTTGTTTCGCAAATTTAATTCTTCTGAGTCCTGAAAACATATCATGCAAGGCCAGCCATGTGTGTGAGTGCGTATGTCTGTGAGGACATGTGTGCTTGTAAATCAGTCATATGTACAAGATCCCAGAAGTAAACGTGAATCACAGAACCGGGATTATTCACGAGGAGTTTCTCGCAGCATGTGCTTGTTTTCTGCAAGTGCATACACCATGCTTCTTCTCTTCCTTCTGCCCTCTCTACTTTTTTTTTCTCCTACTTCTGTTTTCTCCCAAGTGGAGAGGCGTGGAGGACATAAATCAAGTGGATTTGGCATCGAGAGCTGAAATTGTGTTCCAAAAAATGAAGGAACAAACTTTTCAATGGTGAAACTTGAGAGTGGCAGATGGAGGAATGAGGGAGAGATGAAGAAGAGCATGAAGTTTAGCTTTTCCATCCATGCTTCACAAAAAAAGACAAGAAAAAAAATGCATAAAAAAGAATTCCTATGTATCCTGTCTTTTTTTATTTGGAGATGAAAGTTAAACTAAAAGCATGAAAGAAAGACAGAAATTAGAAACAAAAAGGAAAACTATATAACAATCCAAGAGAAGCCTTTTTTGGCTCACTCACTTAAAATGAAACAACTGAGGAAAACCATTTATATCTTTCACTTTCCAGCCAGTAGCCAAAGTTTTTCAGATCTTTTCGTTCATCCATTTTTTTCCCGCTTCATCAGGCTCAGGGTCACTAAGGGCTGAATTATGTCCCAGCTGTGCTTCACTGAGGAAAGCGGTGGACCCTGAATACATCAGCTGACAGATAGTTTACTCTGAAATAACAGATAGCTTTACAATTTTGGTCTTGAAGGACTCAGGAGTGCCGCAGTGTGAACTGTGTTAGAAGGCACGCAAAATTTTGAATTTGAAGCTGATATACAGGATTTGATCAAAATTGTATCAAAACTTTATGTGAATAAATAGTCCACTGTTGCAAGATGAGCTTAAAATGGGGCAAAAAAAATGGATTTAGCTCCAGTGTTTAAATTCCTTTTACAGCTGTAACCGTAACACAATCAGCATAAATCAGTGTATTCTGTCTCGAAGAAAAACGGCTTAGCACTGGTATACCATACTTTATATGCGTATTGGTCAAAAGCTGGTCAAAAGCATTGCTTACTAGCTCAAAGCTGCTTTTCTCTGCAGATCAGCTGATTCATGATCACGTAATGAGTTCCGATCATCTTTTAGTGTAAAATCAGTCCAAAAACCATTTTCATTTATGAGCAAATGAAAAAATCATTGATTTTTCTGACACGTTGAACGTCTTGTTTTGATCCATGAAGCCCTCCATGGTCCCTATTCATTTTAAATATACCAAGGAAAGAACTTACTGTACTGACATGGACCAAAGCTTCCCTAATGGTTGTTATTCATTTTAATCACTTCTTTATATTTGTGCCAGTTTACTGCTCCTTCCCCTTTAAATAAATATTTTTTCCCTCCCAGCAAAGCAGAATTACTAGATTTTCTTTAAAACTTTTACTTTTTCATGCACTATAAAACAAACATGGAAAGAAGCCTTCAGGCCAGCTTGCACAGTGAAGCCATATTGAGCCCTTGTTGCACACCCACGTCAGATAGGTAGGTAGCATTGAAGAAAAGCACCAGGTTTCAATGAAGATCAACTAAAAACATCAATCCTGCGCGGCAGAGCTGCTTTGTCTCTTCATCATCCAATTCTCTCCAGCTTTGATCCAATGTTCTCAAATACGTGGATCTGCATGTCTTTCATCTCAATTTCTGGTCTGAACCAAAGTGAAACATTCCGAGTGTTTGCTCCAAAGTGGATCTTTGACTCAGTCAATTCATTTAAAGAAAATTACAGCCTACATGCCGGACTCCAGACTCCCTCTAAAACCAGTGAAGCAGCCTGGAGGTCATTACATTTCTGCTGACGGTATTTAGTTTGAAGTGAGCTCAGTTAAAGGGTTCAGTAAAACTTTAAAAATGTGGGCTGCAGCTTAAGACACCTGAGAGTTAGGAACAACCACTGGCCATAAACCTGCATGAGAAAAATGAAAGATTTTGACACTTTCAAGGTCAGAAAGCATGAAAATATGAATTTTTTTAGAGGTTTTGTTTAGTTGTAGAAAAGGAAAAATACATTGTTTCTTGTTTTTCATCTCCACAGTAAAGTATCTGCACTTTTAGCTTATGTTGTGTAACAACAGACAAAAAACCTGTGTGTATTATGCTAAGTGCACACTGGGCATGTGTGGGACATTCAAGAATGGGCTAAACATGGGTTTTTGAACATGCTTTTAGTATTTGGCATTAACATTGGACTGTTGTTACCCAATACTAGTGCATGTACTCACAGTTGGAAACAGCTTGTGCGTAATGTCAAAGTGGTGTAAATCTCATGAATTTTGCCCCAGGCTTTTTTTTTTTTCACAGCTCTATTCTGATATATGGAAGAGTCATATCATTTCAGCCGGGCACAAGTCGCAGTTATTAATTTCTCCTTCTTGATCAGTTTCAAGACGATTGGAATTTCTGGGTTTTTAAAAAAGACCCAAACATCACTACCGAATCAGAGTTGGCCAAAAATCAACTGATTGAACTTTTAGTGCGCGTGCAGTTGCCACGCGTTTTGCACGTAGAATCCGCAAACGGACTTAAAAACTTGTGTTGCGACTGGTAAAAGCGAACGTTAGAACTCTGAAGCCTGGAATACACATTTGCTTGCATTAACAGGCTTTTCATTGGAAGTAGTCACTTCCATGTAAGTATAAGAGCCACGTGTGAGTGTTACATTACCCTCTTTCAACAAAGCTGTTAGCATTTTAGGGATTTATTGAGGAAAACTCGACCTCTTTCTCCCCTAACATTTAAATCGTTAAAACTATTATTTACAGTCCAAGTCAGATATTTCTAAGATCTTTGTTGACACAAACTATGAAAGCAACATTTTACAAATATATATAGTATGTAAAATAAGTTTGCCTTTAAAACTTAGTAAGCAACCAATTTTTCCAATAATAGTTGGTAATTCAATCATGCTTTGCCTGGCGCTTCTGCAGCAACAAGAATGTGAGCTGACCCTAATCAACATTGGACGCTGCCATTCAGCCTAATCGTCTTGAGGCCAGATGAAGGAGACGCCACATAAAGAGGCAAAGAAAGTTTCAGAGGGTTTAGTCAAAGGACCTCTAATCCCTATCCATTGTCCATCGCTTGGCCTTTATTTGAACCAAGCTAATCAAGTCCGCCTCCCCCTGCTTTTTTTTTTCTTCCCTAGAATTCCTTCAATACTGCATCGAGCTAAATCTTCTGTACGAGTTGCTTCTCTTTCTCTTCTTTCTTGGGTTTAATTTAAAGTACTTTTATAGATAAAACTCAGAATATAGCCATGTTTGAAAACCCCTCTTTTCTGGTATTTGTCAAAGTAATATTAATGTCTGTAACTTCTAACCATTTTTGACTCCAGTTTCTGTAAATGTAATTCCTGTCCTCTTTTTTTTATCACAGTCCTGGTGTAATATATACTGCCTTTATTACTCGATCTATCTCTGTCAGGTAAGAGATTTCTAGGTTTAGTTTGTCCGACATCAGCCCCAGTCCTGCCCTGGGTGCTGAGCTGATCCTTTCTGGGGACTAATCCTCTTGCTCTGTGCTGGCTTTCAGTGAGATCTGCATGTCTGATTATCCCCCCATTAGTGTTCATGTTGGATTATCCTAATCAACACAGTGCACCTCTATCACGCAATCTGTAATCTGCTTCTCCTTCTTGTCCCATCCCACAAAGCAAAATACACCTCAGATTGGTTCTGCCTCCCTTCAAACTATGAAGGGTTTTCAATCTGCTGTCATTGCTGCTTATGTTCAACGATGATCTTTTGGAGATCCAGTGATCCTCGTCACGGTCACTATCAACCTGGATAAAGTGTTCCTTGATTGCTCTCTACGCTTAAGTCTCACTCAAACAAAACACTTAAATTAAAGCAGCGCAACACAAAATCCAAAAAACGCAAACAATTTAAATCATTGAATGACATCCAGGAGCTCCAAAACCCTTGACATAATTCTCAACACGTCTTGCCACACATCCATTAAGAAAGCTCATAAATCGACAAATTAACTTTTGGTCTGGTCTGAATCGCTACTTGTGATAAAAAGGTGTTCAATCTTTGAATGTCTCTGTTGGTTTCATGAAGCAAATGTTCACAAACCAAACTAAAACAAAAGTACTAGGCAGGGGAGAAGATAATAACCTCTTTTGGGGATTTCGCACCGAATGAAGTAATTGCATCGCTAGAGTCTGAAACCTGTTCATTTCCACGGCTTGTGTCATGCATTAGCTTGCTTGTTTTGAGAGCTGGAGGTGGCAGAGCTATGAATGTTGTGGTGTTTTATTTTTTTATAAGAATCTATCAGGAAGAAATAATTCAGAGGGACATCTTGTGTTAAATGTTCTGGAGATGAATGTACTAGAGGGCAATTCAAAGATGGAAGAACGATTATGTTAGTGAAAGGATTCTAAATTTGAAGCTACTAGGAAAAAGGCCAAGAGGGAAAGCCCAATGAAAGACGTATTAGTAAAACAGAAAATAAGCATGAAATAAGTCCACATAGTCTTTGGCGGTTAGGCTCTGGGCCGAAAATGTCAAGCATGCATTGGATGACTTCGGACCATAGTGGAAAAAAACCCAGAGCCTAGACCAGGGCTGGCCAACCCTGGTCCCTCAAGAGCCACAGCACAAACTGCAAACCGTCCTGCCCCCTCTCTATTAAAAAAAAACAAAAAACTGGAAGTAGACAGTGAAAAGTATCATAGAACTTTTACTGCATGAGATTTCCAGTTTCATAATTTACATCTAAATGTACTAGTTGAACAAAAGCCTTTTAAATGAGATTATAAACCATCACAAAACTACGACGGAGTTTTAGGGCCACGGTGAGGAAAAAAAATTCTGGCCAATGTGGCGAGATTAAAGTCGTCATGTCGACTTTAATCTCGTCATGACGAGATTAAAGTCGACATGACGACTTTAATCTCGTCATGACGAGAAAAAACTCGACACAAAGTTTCGAGAAAAACTTGTCTTGTCGAGATAAAAGTCGAAATAACGTTTCGAGATTAAAGTCGCAATGTTGCGCGAGAGAGAAAAAAACTCGTTAATTTACGAGATGATTGTGGAAGTGAGCATGCAGAGCAGCAGGTGAACGCCGTGCAGCAGCAGAGCGACTAAACTCAGTTGAACAGGTGAGCTGAATGTTTATTGATAACGTTCCATATGTCTGGAGGCTCATTTGATTGATTTACGATTCATTAAAGTTTTATTTATTGATGGTTGGTTTGCAGGATCATTGCAGCCCGATGATGAAGACGTCGGTATCCCTGCAGCTGTTTGCTTGAATCCTTTCTTCCTCCACCAAAGACAAGATCTCTACGTTTGTGTTACGCTTCTGTCTGAGGAGGAGAAGCACTTTTTGCCTTTTTCAACGCTATAATGTTAATATAACAGACTATTTTCATTCATCTTTGTTTTTTAATGATCAAACGGGACGCTTCATCTGCAGCAGTGGGTGTATGTAACACTGTTTACTTCCGCATTGGTGTTAGGATGACAGATTCATGACGTAAGGTGACAGATGATCTTCAGGGTTTGTGAATGAAAAGGAGAATAAAGGCTGCAGCGGTCCTCTACACCCAAACGTGTCTCTGAGCTCCTTATTTTACAGATGAAAGTCCGCTTTACTGACACCGAAACCCGGAAAGACGGCTCCACGGAAAATAACCTGATTTTGAATCGCCAAAAGACTCAGAATCTCTTTGTTTTAAACCTATAATAATCCGGAAATAAAGCTTCACAAAAGGCTCCACATATTTCATCTTCAAGCTAGGCTCCGATAAACGGACAACTTCGGTGTTTTCTCCTTGTTAATATATGAATTTTTCCCCGTAAATTTACGAGTTTTTATCTCCTAATAAAATTACTTTTTTTTGGTGGCCATAAAACTGTCGTAAACTCTTAAATACAAAGCCACTAGCTCACTAACATTAACCATAACACTGAATACTCCTGAAAGACTCAGCTTCACTGCTCTCGCGCAACATGTCGACTTTAATCTCGAAACTTTATTTCGACTTTTATCTCGACACGACGAGTTTTTTCTCGAAACTTTGTGTCGCGTTTTTTCTCGTCATGTTGGCCAGAATTTTTTTTCCTCACCGTGGCCCTCAAACTCCGTCGTACAAAACAAAAGTTTAAACTATAACTAAAGAAAAATAAACTGTAACAAAAGAGGAGAAGAGGAGTTTTCTTATCATATAATAATTATCTGCTTATACTACTTGAATCCACCTTCCATCAGATGTCTCAGAAGTCTATTCGGCTAAAAGCAAGCCTGCATCTTTATAGAAGCCCTGAAGACAGAAGCAGCTAAAAATCATGTTGCTTAAGAATACCACTCTGTTTAACTCTAAAGTAGGAATCTAAAATCAATAGTGGACTTTTAAAGTTGAGTGGGATATCATCCAAGATTCATCCAAGCTATGTCAACACAACCACCTGCTACTAAAGCAAAAATATGGGCTCTCAATTAAAATCATAGCGGGATGCCAAAACCAGAAATATCTTTAACTAGATAGCAGTGTTTAAAAAAAAAAACATGTCCAAATAAGAAGACAGATTAGAAATAGAAGAGAAAAATGTTAGACACAGTATGAAGTTTTCCACTTCTTACCGCAAATACCACTGAGATGCAGGCAGGCGGTGTTTGAATCTAAAGAAAGTAAATAAATAAATCTTTTTTTCCTGAGTGATCACTTTAACACAGAGCATGCATTTTTCTGCTCTGGCAGACACGGTAGATTATGTCATGGTCTTATTAAAGACATTTTCAAGGTCGGGTTTGCTTGTCCTTTGATTTGGTGTTGCCTTGTGGCATCAAGAAAACACTTAAGAAAGCTTTGTTTCACTATATTTAGGTAAAATACTGTTTGTTTGTCTGAGTTTGATTTTGATTTGATTTGAATTTGATTTGAAATGGTTTATTTCAAGCAATCAAATAGAAGTTATACACAAAAGCAATATAAACATCAGTTATACATTCATACAGTAACTAATCAAACTTAGGATAATTAGACATAATTAATAAATATTGCTTGAAAGGGAGTGGAAGGAAGCGAACTTATATAATTCCACCCCGTTATACTATAACCATTTTATTACATGATTTATCAATATCCGGTTCCTAGGTTTTATCAGACAGAATTAAGAATCATAAGGTATCGATAAAGCACATGCCAAAGATGAATTACTTAAGTACTACGTCAAAAATAACTATTTTAGAAATTAACATGGCAAATGCAGCATCTGAAATATATGCAAATTATGTTACTTTTAAAAGTCATTCATATGCTTTAAAAAATAATACTATACCAGTAAAATAGACACAACACTGTTTCAGGAGTTGTCATAACAAAATTTCATCAAGTATCAAAAGTTAAAAACATGTGCAAAGTTATGCTACATTAGGAAAGATTTTTGAATCAATTTATCAATTTTAGGGAGCTAGTGAAGTAATATCATCAAAAGTCAATCAATTTAACAATTTTCAAAAGTGATTAATCATTTGTTTTACTCTTTTTATATATTTTTATTTTTATTTTTTTATTTTTTTTTATAATAAAGTAATGCTGTTGGGGAAAAATAAAAAGGGTCCATAACTGTCGATTATCCAAGGTTGGTATTTCTTCTTTTACTGATAACAGCTGATCTCCTGGGTTCAAAACAGAGTTAGTAGTTCTCTTCGATGTTATGACTGCAGACATTAGATTCAGGTCCATATCCTTCTTCAGCTGATATCAGCTGCGGTGAAAGTTGAGGTCAAGTTGTCTGCAGCTCAGAACTCTGCTGTTATTCAGGTGACGTCAGACGATGGAGAAAGTGATGATTCCTGGTGTCATATTTCTTGAAATTATTTGGCTCTTTGGTTTATTACTCCACGTTGTTTCAGACAACCGTAATCAAGCACTTCTCAAAGTCCTTCATGGTGTTCACGACCAGAACCTTGGTCCGGTCCTCTGGACCGAGTGGTTTGACATAAATCCTGCAGCCTTTAACCCAAGTGTTCTCAATCTGCTTACGCTTCCTGAGAAGCCGTGCATGTTTTGAGATTTCAGCATTCCTTCTAGTCAGATGGTCGTTCAGATAAACAGCAGATCCTCTGAGGTTTTTGCGTAGATTCATCAGAGCTAGCTTGTGTTTGTGATTCACAAACCTGATGAGGATTGCTGGTTTATCCGTCTCCTTTCTCCTGGGGAGCAGGTGGCAGGTCTCGATGGTATTGAGATCCAGGGAAATCCCTTTAGATGTGAGAAATGAATGTATTTGCTGTTCCAGAGACTCTCCACTGACCTCCGTATTAGCACTGCCAGCTACGCTAGCGCTAGCATTAGCAGTGCTGGCTTGAGGCTTGATCGGTAATCCAGTGAGAATGACATTATTCATCCTTACTTGCTGTTCCACATCGTCCAGTCTTTTCTCCAGAATCCCGACCTGGTTTTCTCGCTGCTCGTTTTGAGCCCGAAATCTTCGGAACTCTTCCATCATATCCCAGAGCGGTGTTAGCTTAGCCGACACTTGATCCATAAAACTTTTCAGCGTTTCTTGAATAATGTCAAGAGACTTTTTGAGTTCTTCATATTCCTGGGGTTTCTTCGGGGGCATGGTCAGCTCTCTTTTTTGGAGAAAAATCAACTTTTTAAGTAATTTGAAGATAGTTGTAATCGCAGAGAGGCACGCCACGCCTCCTGCTGCTGTAACCCGGAACCGGAAATCCTCCGGTTTGAGTTTGTCTTAAAGGCAACTACATCTCTGTTTCGGGGACCTCTCAGAGGAGCTGATGGAAGTGGCTGGGGAGAAGGAAGTCTAGGCAACTTTGCTTAGACTGCTGTCGATCCCAGATGAGCGGAAGAAGATGAATGGATGGATGAATGGATGGACTGACTGTCTAAAGGCCGTAAATCAAAACTATGTATATTAACTTTTAGTATATTGAAAGATTGTTTGTATGTGAATATGTATGGAAAAAATAAAAAAGGTGTGGTCTGTACATGAAATTTTCACAGATGAATCACGAATGAACTATGTTTAAACCATGGAAGAAGTACAAATAAACCATGCAAAGAACACGTAAAATGACGTAAAACGTGAACCGTGCGTGATTATTGCGGTGTTCATACGCAATTTATTAGTGATTCATGCATCAATTGTGTAATTTTAACGTGATATGTGCGCGTATATGTAATGGAATTGTTATACATCGAAAAATGTCATACATGGAAAAAACACAAAATGTACGTCGCGGCTGTGTGACATGACCTTTAAGGCTGCTTTCCTTTAAAATTAAAGCCCTACAAGGCTGAAAGTTTATAAAATAAGTTGGTTAAAACTTGTTGAGTTTGGGTGGCCTGACAATGTTGGGTGTTTTCCTAACTTCATTTTGACACATGATCTGCTTTCTTGTAACCTCAAGAGTTAAGAGTCAGCGACAGCAAACAGAAGTTTATTTTGTGATCATGCATCTCCTTTGAGAGATCTGTATTTACAAACTGCCCCACAATATTTGTCTAAAACATAAAAAGAAAAAGAACTTCTAACTGCAAACACAGATTGTCCAAGCTGAACACTGTTGCATTCTGGGCCAGTCATCAATGGTCGACGAAGTGTGCATTATCACACACTGCGAGTTGGACGGTTTCCATGGTGTGCGTTAATTAAGGCCATTTTCTCGCTTATACCATATTCAGTTGCAAAATAATAAATACTTAATCAGTTTTAAGTATTTTAATGTTTGTTTGTTTTTTAGGTTTAGATTTCTTTTTTTTTTTTACAAAAATCAGACTGTTTGTTAAGTGCTGTGGCTTGATGTCACGGCTGTGCCGGCACCAACCTCAACTGCAATGGCAAAGGAAAGCAATATATATGCTGATCGTCACAATAGGTTAAATAAAACATTTGATCAGAGAGAAGTTTCACCTCTTACCGCTTGTTTTTGTCCAGATGATGAAGCTAAAGTTTGTTTTAAAAAAGCCAGCACAGTGATATAGAACAGTTAGTCTATGTGACCAAAACGTCTTTTTTAGGAATGCATTGTCACTGTTTATCACTTTTTAATACATCCAGCAGCCAAACAGAATCGAATATTTATCTGGACCATTTGATGACGTCAACCGATTTTTTAAACAATACAGTAAACCCTTGTTTTTCTCGGGGGTTACTTTCCAAAAAGAACCCGTGATAGGCAAAATCCGTGAAGTAGAAACATTTATTTTTTCTTACAATTAATATACAATTAAATACTCTATTATACATTGAAAAGAAAGAACAGACCATTTTACAGGCTCAAGCAAATGTTTCACAAATATAAGTACTTCAGAAACGTTTTTTTTTCAACAAATAACTTCTGTACTGTACTGTCAAATAATAATTTTAATCATCGATGTGAACAGATTGCGGAGATTAGCCCCGCCCACCGCGACCAGAGTAATTGGATTTAACGGGAGAAAATTTAAAATGATTATGAAAAAAGTACAAAGTACAGTGGGACAAACAGTGACTCAAGTGTATTTCAATGCTCTTCAGACTGAGCCGCTGCATCCTGACTCCACTCTGCAGTGTTTTCTTCTTTTGAAGCCCGCGGTGCAGCTGTGTTTGTTCGGGAGAAGAACATAGTAATAGGCAGTTGTTGTTGCTCTTTTTTCTATGGGTTTTAGAGAAACTCAAAATTGCGAGAGAATTTGCACGTATGTAATGTTAATTTGGCAAGCTGTTTTACGTACCTGTACACTTTAAACTGCAACGTTATTGACGCACAGGTAGAAAAGAAGCGGAGTGACTTTTCAGCCAATCAGAATGCAGAATACAATGCACGATGCAAATCCGTGAAGTAGTGAAACCGTGAAAAGTAAAGCGCGTTATAGCGAGGGATCACTGTACACACTTATTTTAAGACACTGTTTCAAATTATCATGGCAGGATACCTAAATAGTAATTTTTGTATACAAAATAAAATGCAGAATAGCAGCATTACACTACACAAAAGTTAATTCTTACAGATAAAATAACCGAACCAGCTTAAAACAGGCTTCCAATTTATCTTTGAGCAATTAGCAGACTTACCTCGTTCACAGCCTCCGTGTTTCTCCGTCTACTGCGGGATAACAAAATGGTGGAAGAAACGAAACTTAAGAAAGTCGAGTGGGCGTGGTCTTGCTGGTTTACTCCAATATATTTCCTCTACGTTTTTACACCTACTTTAGCTGCCAATCGAAATGATTGTAGTCTAAAAGGAGTAAAAAATACTCTATTAGAACAAAATGATGGTAACTCCGAAAAAATTACTCTCATTTTTCCTGTGTAAAAAATTTTCCTGTGTAAAATTAGCTATAGCTAATTTTATGCCTATATTTTAGCCTAGAAGAACAGGACATCACAACTTGTTTTAAGAAATCTTAACCAGACCCATTCTTTGAGTCCTATTGGCAGAATCTTTCTTTTGGAAAAAGGGAAAACAGTTGTATTTTTTAACTTGTTTGGACAAAGACGTTTTTTTTTTCATCGTAATAGAAGATGAAGATAGACGGGAGACGAGACCTAGAACCAGGAGAAAAAATAGAAGATGCACCACCAAGGAATTGTCAGCGAATTTAAAAATAAACCTTAAATTTTGTGGTCTCTAGCAGTTCTAAGGGAATTGTGAAAAGAAGGACGATTGGAGGGCAGGTTGGGGTAGGTTGATGAGAAAAAAAAAATCTTAAAAATGTCTATTCGCTTTTAATCAAACATGTTTTCCTAATTCGAAGGGCAAAATTCTTGTTTCTAACATTTATATTTAAGTAAAATTATTCACAAGCTCAGTTGAGAAATAGTTTGGATAGAACAGCACTCATTTGTGACACTTTTTGGCTAGATTTTAAACATCTTCATTAAAATGAAAAAAGTAAAAAAAAAAAAAATAAGGGTGCACCAGAGCCCTCTATGATTAGAGGATGATGAATAAAAAAAGAAATAAACTTATGTCTATCCTGGTCTCAGTGGCTCCAAGATATTATTCCATTAGAATTGTTTTTAATCATCATTCTTTCCTGGGTTGATAATTATATTTTTCTCATCACTAAAATGCAGAGCTTCATTGAAAAATCATAACATCTAAGATCTTTTTTTTTTTGTCCAAAAATACGATTTACACAAATAAACCACCGTCCATAAAAAGATAAAAGGAGATGTTTGTTCCATGCGTTTTTCACTCCTACATCATAACCTACAGACTTGGAAGATCCTCCTCATCATCAACATCATGATTTTTTTTTAATCCTTTGGAGTAAAAAAAAAAAGAAATGTACAAACAAACACAATAAAACCATGTCCCAGCTCAGTGGCAATGTGGTGTAGTGTTTGCCCCTAGAGTGGCAGGTTGTGAGTCTAAATCCATGGCTAAGTCATACTAGGACAAAATGCCTCCTGGCTCGACATTCAGAATTGAGGGGTTTGATTGGGGGGTCAAACCACCAAATGTTTCCTGAGTGCAGCTCTGTCTGCAGCTCACCGCTCCCCCATGGGATGGGTCATATGTGGCAAACAAATTTCATACACAGACAGCTATTAGGACTATTTTGAGTGTTTCCATTATAAAGTGGAGCCATTAAACCGTACTGAACCATACAATTTCTAGGCCTCCATTGGTTGTAGGTCCATTGAAAATTGGAACGGAATAGTTAGGCCGGAGCTAATGTCGTCACACGATGTAACCCATTGATAGACGGTAGGTCGTTACGACACAAAAAACAAAAACAATGTTTTTTTTCTGGCTGCATTGCTCTTTGCCACCCGCAATCTTGTTGTTATTCTTGTTGAGGGCTTTACCTTTGTTGTAGTCCCACTACTATACAACCCACATGCGCCACCACAGTCCAACTTTGAGTGGACATGCTCGTCTAAATTGCCTGGACCACTCTAGACCTAACTGTAATGCTTAGTGGAAACAAGGCTTAAATGAACCTAAATACAAGTCAGGAAGAATAAACTTGTATTGTGATCTAGGAGCAGGTAGCCTGTGGCCCACCCAGTGTATTGTCAAATATAACATTTTTTTCCAATTGTTTTGTCTATTCCTGAATTACCACAATTTGAATAAAGAAACATCCAGAAATGAAATTTTGAACTTAATTTTCTTGAAAATGTCCTCAATCAGAAAAAAAAGCCAGAAGACTGTTAAAAACACAATTTTCATCAGTGGTTATTCAAACTTTTGAAAAGAAATTATCTTTAAAGTATTTTATGGTTTGGATTACATAAGAGCACCAAAAGAGCTCTGTTAGAGGTTAATGGTCTCATAGCTGCAGATAGTGGACTTGTGTTTGTTCTTGTTCTTTAAGGCCTCATTGGTGCATTTGATAAAAATGATCATACATTTTTATTATGGACTGGAACATGCTATTGGTATTACAGGAATGGCATTAAACTGGTTTCAGTAATATCTATGTGGGGTTTCATTTTGTTCATGGACAGTAAATGACGAGTCATGATAAATCACAGAGAGGCGCACTTGGTCCCATACTTTTCAGTCTACTCATGCTTCCATTAGTTCTCATTACTGAATTGAATAAATCTGTTTACTTCTATAATGTTGAAACTCAGATAAACCAAAAGAAGACTGAAGATGTTTAAGATTTCTGCTGCATCACGAAAATGCAGCAGAAAGACTGAGGTCCTATTCACTCATTTGTTGCTGTTTTCCTTTATTAGGTTGTTCCAAAATTGTACCAAAAACCTCTAACTCAGGGGTATCCAAACGTTTTGCAAAGAGGGCCAGATTTGGTCAGGTGAAAATGTGTGAGAGCCGAGCAAGCACCCTTTGTTCTTTGAACCCTTAAAACAATATTAAATGCAAATTGTATATTTAATAAATACAGTTTTCAATAAGATACATTTCAGTGCTTTTATATTTTTCTGCTCATCTGGGACTGGGTCGCAGAGGCAGCAACCTAAGTAAAGATGCGCAGACTTTCCTCTCCCTGGCCCCTTCCTCCAGCTCCTCTTGGGGGAACCCAGAATTTCCCACCAGAGGACGATGTCTCCCGGCCGGGAGACATTGTCTCTCCAGCATGTCCTGGGTCTTCCCCAGTAGAACATGCCCTTAACACTTCCCATGGGAAGTGTTCAGGAGGCATCCAAACCAGATGCCCGAGCCACTTCAACTGGCCCTTCTTGGTGTAGAGGAGCAGCGGCTCTACATCGAGCTCTCTCCGGGTTACTGCTCTTCTCACCCTATCTCTAAAGGAGTGCCTAGCCACCTTACGGAGGACACTGATTTCAGCCACTTATTTTCAGGAACTGGTTCTTTCGTTCATGACCCAGAGCTCATGATCATAGGTGTGCACTAGAACACAGATGGAGCTGTAGTTTTAGAGCTTTGCTTTCTGGCTCAGCTTTCTCTTCCTCACAACCGACCGGTACAGCGACCGCATAACGCCGCTCCAATACGCCTGTCTATCTCACGCTCTGATCTTCCCTCACTCATGAACAAGACCCTAAACTCTTCCAACTGGGGCTGGAGCACTCCACCCATCTAGAGAGGGCAAAATCTAGAATATATTTTTACCAAAATTACAGTGAATTTTGTATTTACAGACTGGAAATAAAATAAAGAAAAACTCTGCAAATTAAAATGTTTCATCAATTCCAAATCTGTCCACGTGAAATATTCTATTTTCTATTTTAATAAATGCTGACCGTAAACTTGTAAATGTAAATCACGTGAACAGGAAATTACGTAACTCCTATTTAGAAGTACAAAACACCTGTTTTGATCAGATACATAAATCGAATCAATTTGTTTACTGTAGATATTTTAGAAATGAGCTAGAAAGTAATGTGACAGTGTTACTACAGGTTTACAACAGATTTTAGCTAATTACAATTAAGAAATCGTTCACAGATTTTAGAAAGTGTTGAGGGGGTTTTATATCAATACTTTTATGAAAGGACTGGAAGAATGCATTTGGCTTTTGGGCAGGACTGGAAATGGCTGTTCTAGCTCATCCAAAGCTTGAATGATGCAAAACTGGTGATGAGAATTTCAATCCATCCATCTTCAGAGCCAGCTTAATCCCTTTCAGGGTCTGCTGGAGCCAACCCAGCTACTCATGGGCAAAGGCAGGGTACAACCTTAACAGATCGCCAGTCTGTTGCTTGACCACACCCTTAGTCACAAGGATGATTAAACCCCAGAAGCATGTTTTTAGATGGTGGAAGGAAACTGGAGTTTCCAGAGAAAACCCGAGCATGCACAAGGGGGAAATGCACCTCCACCCAGCTGGGATTTGAACCAGAGCTTTCTCACAATGAGGCGAGAGTGCCACTCTGCAACCCATGATGAGAATGTAAAAAATAAATACATAAGTAAATGATGCCAGAACAAAGATTAGAACTTGAATTGTATTTATCTCATAACACTTTAAAATGAAATGAAATGCATCTCATGGTTCCATCATTTCCTGGCAAAACTTTCACCCTCAGTCTGCAGGATCATTTGTTTACTTGTTTCCAGCACGCCTCTGCTCTTGCGGAAAGATTTTCCTTGCTTCAGTGCATGAGACAGCCATTATTTCCATCTTAAAGGCCAGGCTGTGAACTCCCTTTTTATTAAAGCTTACAGTCACATTCAGTCGTCACCGCCTCACACCTTCTCCACCGTCATCTATCTAAATATCAAACCGATCCCTTGTTCCTCTATTTGGCATAATGCAGCAGCCTAAAAGAATCTCACATTGAGTCAGTCTGAGCCAAGAGGGCTGTTGGGTTTTTATTAAACTGCGCTCCAGACTGCAGTCTGTAAGTAAAGCTTTAGACAGGAGACCTTAAGGGAGCTCCATTCATTCGCTCTCCTCCTTCGTCTGGTCTGCAGGGACACCCCAGATTAAATATCTCCCCACCTCAGGTGCTTAGGTCTATTTCCGGTTCATATGTGCATGAAATCAGTCTGTGCATGAGTGTGTTTATGAGTTTGTGTGTGTGCTCCCCATGCAACTGACCCTGTGTAAGATGGATGTTAGGTGCTGAAGAGCATTTTCAGCTCTCCCTGGGCGAGAGATGTTACATATAATAACCTCAAACCTTTGGATAGTTGCACTCTCCATCACTCAGTGTGACTTTCTCTGCCTTCCTTGTGAAACCGCCGGTCTACTTTAAGCTTTAGAAATATCCATTCCTTATTCTTTGGGCATTTTTTTTAATTGACCATTTGTGTTGCGGCCGAATTTTTATTGCTAAAAAAGTTTGAAGTCCCAGTCCGATCATCTTTTGATACATTGTAACTCTTGTGCTATCCCAGGCACTTTAACATTGGGAGTTGGGTCATCTAGACCCACTATACAGTGCGCTGAACCTTTTTTCTTCAATGATTTGTGATCTTCACTGGTGTCCATGGATTACATGAAATCTTTCCACCTTTATCCACCTTTGTCATGGTAGGGAGAACATGTCAATGTAAGGGTGGGGTCATCTAAGATAGCACAAGGGTTAAAAGTGGTCTTTTAATTATGATTGTTTTTTTTAGCCAAATAAAAAAAACATTTGTGGTTTTCTAGGACAGTTTCCGTTGCATGGTAGTAGTTCATTGGAAATCTGCCTCAGAGTTGAGGGTGATACCATTAGCGTGGAATAAGACAACATTCTTACCATTATCATCCCGTTTGCACTCTCCTCCACTATCTTGTAGCAGCTCACAACCCCAAGACCGGATTTGAGCCAGATGGCAGCTCAGACAAGGAAAATGAATATGTACCGTAAATTCCGGAATACAAAGCGCACCCGATTACAAGCCGCACCCACTTATTTTCACGTGTTTAACTAATTTTATACATACACAAGCCGCGTCGGAGTACAAGCCGCATGAATTAGGCAACATTGTCATCCTGACGGATCACGTCCTGGCTCACAGAGCAAGTGTGATTTATTAGCACACAGTGGGTGGAGTCAGTTATGTCTCAGGCTCATGTATTTGAGTATATATGCATCTGCCAAACAGCATGCACCTCTATTCTGTTCACAAGTTCCTCAGTTATGGTTTTTTATTTATTTCTTTTTTTTTACTTATTGACAATCTAGGTATCATACATAAAATTACAAACAGTAACCATATAATCAACATTACATCCCTCAGTTATGATGAGGAAATTTACATCCGCGATCCCCCATTTCCCATGAGTCTTAGGGGCTAAAGGCGGGGCCAACGCCCGGCTCGCCATTCTGTTGTACGTGTTTAAGAATGAGCAAGTAGCAGCAGTAGATGGAGGGGCGAACGGGAAAAGCTCTCCTTCCGCTTTTGTCGCGGCAGTGTTATGGGAGTAACAGGGCTGGTTAAAAACACGCTAGTAAAATAAAGCAGCGGCGACTGAAAAGCGCGCACCTCAGCGCGATACGCGCGCCTTCTCGCGGCGCGTGGGTCAGAAGTTTCCTTCCACAACAAACACTGTTGTTCCGCGGACGCCTCGAGTAAGCCATGGCTGCAGCCTGCAGAATGGCTCGACGCCTCTGCGCTCCTTGTCTCCCCTTCCTATCTACTCCGACAGCTCTGGCCATGGCGGCTTCAAGGAGGAGCGCTTCGTCCCCATTGCGCCGGTGGACGGAGCAAATCGTGTCTGTGCAGAGCAATCAGACTTAATACTGTACATTTTGTGTATGAGGGGCGGATGCGTTGTTACGTGTGGGAGCCTTCAGACTGCCATTGGCCCCGCAGCTCACACGACACGCAGTCTCCAGCTCACACGGAGGCTGTGAGCGTTTCAATGCAAAACTCCGCTCAGTCCTTAATAACCGTTAAAACGATCACGTCAATTTGTGTTTCCAGTCGTGTCCCGACAAAATAAAGGCTGATGTTATTCTCACATATTTACGTGCAGCCAGCCGAGTCACTATGACTCAGAGGTAAATTCACTCCGGACCATGCGCTGTTCTCTCCGTCACTCAGCTGACCGGCTTTTCCAAACCCGTTGGTGATGGTGGATTTTTTCACGCTGCTATTAACGATTGCTTTTAACTTGAAAGCTTCATCATATTGTAGCGGCGATCACGTACACGTTGGGTCTAATGGCACCAAAGGATTCTGGGATGCGGCTGGGCATGCGTGTTTCGTTTTGTTGAACCATGACTGAAGTGTCTAAGACCTGAAGTGAGGTCCATGCTGTTTGGCTGCTTAGAGGTGTGTTGAAAAATAAATGACTTGTGTTTGGTGTTAGAGAATTCAACCCATTTACCGTGTCCGAAAATACGTACACGGCGGCCGCCAATAAAATCCATAAATTAGCCGCGTCACTGAATAAGCCGCACGGCTGTAAGCGCAGGAAAAAAGTAGCGGCTTATAGTCCGGAAATTACGGTACATGGATCTGGTCGAAAACAAGTGGATGCATCCGAATGAAGTGGAGCAGGAAAGTTTGTGGTCCGCCCAGCATATTTTCTGTCACAAATACGCTCTGTCACTAGATTATTTTTTCTGCTTCTAATTCATAACAATTTCATAACATTTTAATTTATTATGTCCTCCATAATGAGAAAAATGCACAAGAACATGTCAAAAACACTAAAAACCCAACTTTCATCCAAGTAGGTCTTTAATGTTCGATGAATGTGAAGAAGAGGAGTCCTCCAGATTTTCATAATTTTGAAGCAACTTTTACTTTGATGATAGACCACATTTTTATTAATGGAATGAAATATGCTTATAAATATCCTAATAAAACATATTTAAAAAAGGCATAGGTTTTCACTCCACAAAAATGTAATCCTAAGTAAATAAAAAGGCAAAAACAAAAAACAGTTACTTTGTTTTAGAAATAAATCAATCGAAAAAGTTTTTGAATAGCAAAAATAATTTTTGTCTTAGTGACTAGATTAACTTTTCTCGTAAGACAGAAAATAATTGTTTCCTTTAAACAAGGGTCTTTCGATCTTGGCTCATTAGGTAAGTTCTTGCTGGGCTTTGCTGAAAGAAAAATCTGATGCTGCAAAAGAGTGGCCCCTGACAGTCAGAATTTAGCTCCACTCAGTTAACAAATTTCACTTGAACACCTTCACACACCCTCGTCTTTGGTCAGGCTCTACAACACAAGCAGCAACTCGATGTAAAACACCTCCAAACTAAACCCCTAAAATGCATAACAAGTTTCCATCAAGCTGTGCAGTTTAATCTGTGCTTAGTGCTGCTCATTTCTCTTCCCACCAGTCCTCCTGTCTCCTCGTCTCCAAACCCAGATGTCACTTTTGGTGAGGAGAGATCCTCGAGGCTGTTCAGCAGGTTCACAACGGATGTCCACCCACTGCAAATGGAGCATGGAAAATATGTAACAGCTGGATGAGGAGATTCATGGCTCCCTCCAGACATAAACGATCTCAGGAACACATTCATCTTCTCTGTATGTTTATGCGACTGCCTGTCTGAGTGTCTGCATTTCCCTGCCACTGTGTCCCGCCATAATTATGAGCTTTGCTGCTTTATTGCTTCTCTTCACCTTATTCTTCTGCTTTTCATTGCAGCAAGTCACTTTTAGATGTACTCTTTGCAAGCAGGTGGACTAAGGTAAATTTTATAATACAAAAAGTTTATTTGGCCATTACCTACATCTAGGAAACAAACCCGAAGCATTACGGGGATTTATTATTTTTGTTTACAACTGCCTGTCTTTTTAGAATGTTTTATTTTTTTGAGAAAAATTTACAGTTACTGTTTTCTTGCAGGTTTGAGTGATGAAATAATGTATTTATTGTCAAAAACGGTTGCAAGAAATGTGTTTTTTTTAATAAATGAAATAAAAACAACATACTTTTCCACACAATACATTACACTTAAAAGTCTTTGCCCCCCCCCCCCCAAAAAAAAAAACAGTAGTGTTCCTTAATCTGCATTACTTTACATAAGGATTCATTCCTCTTGTGCCTAAGGATGTCAAAGGAATTTCGCAAAGTACATGGTTTTCTGTCAAAATGTCGGCCTGTTTTTTTTAGCGAGTTACAAACAAGGTAGGTTGTTAAGAAAGACCTTCAGCAATGTGCGTTCAAGCGACCAGGTACAATGCAAACAAAGTCTTTGTGAACATGCTTTTAGGGCTTCCGCGTTTATGCATCGCTACACAGGTTTCTATGACCTTTTTTGGACAGTGTCGGGTTCAAGCGCGGCTGTTGAACTTGTGTTGAAAGTTAAACTATATCAAACTTTGACCAATTGGGGACTCAGATTTGGTAGCGATGGATGAATGAAGACCCATTTAATTCACGGAAGTCTCAACCGTTGGAAAATTGATCATGAAGGAGAAATGAATAATTATGGTTTGTGCCCAGGGGGAATTTTATGACACCAAGTCTTTATATATTGGAAAAGAGCTGTGGAAAAAAAAAAAAAACCTGGAGCAAGATTTATGAGATTTGCACCGCTTCTTAATTTTCCAGCAAGCTTCCTCCAACTATGAGTACATGAACTAGTATCATGTAGCTACAGCCCAGTCTTGCCATAAGTTAAATGCACGATTAAGAATGCACCTTTGGCGCAAATGTGTCTTTAAAGCATTTTTGTAATTACTAATGCTAATGGGGCTAGCGTGTACCAGTGTCAGACTGTGTTGCAAATAAACTAATGCAGCTAAGCCTTCTAACTTGTAAGCAAGTTTTAGAGTTACTGTGAATGCAGTTAATAAACTCTGACTGAATAACATCTCATCCCTGACTCCTTTGTCTCAATTCGCCTCATAGCTCTGTGCGTCTTTTATGACAGGTCGAATATAGACCATTCGTTGACAGTGCTCCGTGCAACCTGGTGTGTCATGGTGGCCTGTCAGACTCCTCCCCCTCCAGCTCTGCTGCTCATCCCTCTCAGCTGTGACCACTCTACTCATCAGACACCTGCTACTTAAGGAGACCCAGCTTCATCATTCTCCGCCAGTTCGTTAACCCTGATGGTGCCTAGTCTCCTGACGCTCTCTACGTCTGGCCCCCTTGTCTCGTCCCAAGTTAACCTTGACTGTTTTCTTCGCTTCAGGTCCTCACCTCATGCCAAGAGTGTCACCTGAATCTCACCTCCTCGAGCAGCAGCTGCCATAACACTCCTCGTCCACGTCACCTGTGTTTGTCAGCCACAGTGTCTGTGCTCCTCTGGATCTCCAGCCACGCCACGAACTCTGTCTGGCCTCCCAGCTCTTGGGACTCTGCACGTACGGTACCGGAGACTACAATCAAGAGCCGCAGCCACGTTACCCACAGCCTCGTCAGGAATCAGCAATAACTTAAAATAAACTCTTTACTTACCTTTCACTCACCCGTCTCTGCCTCTGGGTTCCAGCGTCTGGGTCCGTTCCGTGTTCTAGCCATGACATGGTGTGCCTTATAATGTTTTACCCAACAAGACAGATCAATTAAACTCCTCCTTGACACTAAAGAGATTTAAACATGTGAACTCCTGTTCTGTAAAAGAAGATTTAAAGCATCGCAGCAACAGACCAACAACAGTGCAATGTAGAACAAAATAATAAATAACTCAAGGTGCTGCCTTTTTTAGATGATCAAATGTTTTACAGATGTGTTCAAATCAAAGGTAAATATAGTCAGACCTGGTGATCTTTCATATAAAATGCAACTGAGGGTTGGATTTTCAAAGTAAGCCTCTGAGTCTCTGCAGAAAATATACGGTATGTGTGCATGTGTGTGGTAGTTCTGCTTCCAGGAGCATGTAGGTGTGGTTAAATTAGCATGAGAGACAACCCCAGTACAGAACTAATAACGCATAAAGACCTTGGCTTGCCCGCCA
Source organism: Oryzias latipes (assembly GCF_053564925.1). Taxonomy (NCBI): domain Eukaryota; kingdom Metazoa; phylum Chordata; class Actinopteri; order Beloniformes; family Adrianichthyidae; genus Oryzias; species Oryzias latipes. Next base: position 23,777,409 of record NC_136241.1, on the reverse strand, counting down.
GCGGCTTCTCCACAGGTAGAATATCTAAGAGCAGAGTAGCAGAGGAGGAAAATGAAAAATTAGACACAATGAGAGCAGCAAGCATGGGGACAGGTGCCACTCAGCAGCAGGTTATTGATTTGCTTTTGATGTGTTTAGATGTGGGCAGCAGGGAGACAATGTGAACATTATAAGACATGGTTCTAGTGGGTAAAACATGAAAGAATCTCCACTCAAACCCAATTTTTCTCTGATCTGGCTGTCTCCATAGCTGCCACTTGAAAAAGACCAACTCAATAAAAAATGTGATTTTGGTATTTTTTAGATGATGGCAGACATCCATTAAGAAATCCAAGCTCAAAATTATTTTTCTGAGTATTTTTTTATTCATATTGTTGTGAATAAGGAGCAAACGCATGTAGATGTAGAAAATACGCTGGCTGGGTCACAAGCTCCCCGCATCACAACTAGGAGAGGAAAGGGGGTGGGGTTTAATGCGCCAACAGTCCCGCCCACAGCTAAAGGGTGAATTTCTACTGCCGCTTTGCAGAAACTGTGTCTTAGAAAATGACAGCTTTTGTTGTTTTGGGCTAAAAACTGCATAATCATTAGTAAAATCAAGCTGGGAACACAATGAAAATAGATCAAAAGATGATAGGCGTGGGACTTTAAATTCTTTTAGTTACAAACACACACACACACACACACACACACACACACACACACACATTTTCAAAGGATTCTTTGATCGAAAAGTAGTAAATGTATTTGTTACTATCAAACTAGTAACTAACTTGTAATTTTTAAAATAAAATGTTGTTACATCATATTTTCTGATTTGGTGAGTCAACAAAAAGGTGGAAAAAAGCAAGAAAATTGGGCATCCAAAGGGGAATTTCTTATTGTTTGACAGAACTCTATAACACTCAGATGTTAAAAATAAAATTTAAAAAGCAAAAACGCCATAAATTTTGAGCCATTTTGAGACAATTTTAAATGCATTTTAAGTTTTTTTTTCAATAATCAAAATCAGAAATGTTTGCGGCGCCTTCCGTCCGTGAAACCAGGGTTCAACTCCGGGCTGCTCCCTGTTCCCTTCTCTACCTCTGAGCCGGTCCCAAGCCCGGTTTGAGAAGGTTGCGTCAGGAAGGGCATCCGGCGTAAAACATTGCCAAGTTTACCATGCGACTTGTTCGCTGTGGCGACCCCTGATGGGAAGAGCCGAAAGAGGAAGAAGAAAGTCAGAAATGTTGATGAGAACGTGAGATTCTTCAATTGAATTTTCCAGCTTTTGGTAAACACTTCTATGTCAGTTGTGTTCACACATCACTTCTGCTCTTTGCCTTGAGAAGCCTGTAAAGAAACACTACAATCCTGACAATATATGAAAACTAATTAAACATCATGTTACTGTTTCTGCCCGGCTCTTAATCTCCTCCACTGCAGCCCTTCAAACATTCTCCACAATAAACAGAATAATAGCAAACCCCGGGGACTAAACAAACAAACAAGAAACAGCAAATCAACAAAGTAGCTAATGATGAAAATTTGCATTGCTGCTGGTGATGATTAGTCGGGGGATATTAATGCAGATTACTGTTTGCATCTGGAAATGTGGAGAGAATATTCCAGAGTCAGTGTGTTAATAATGCAGGCTGCTGGGCTTAGAAGCGAACCTCGAGGACTGACGGACCACATCTTCCTGCCTTCATTTGAATATTTGATGTCTGAATGGAAATCATCCTGAAAATATTTTTAGGTTTTAAATCTAAGCTAAAAATGGTCTGAATCTAAAAAAGAAAAAAGAAAAAAACTAAAACAAATCACTTTTCAGAGCTTCACACCAAAGTATGTCCTTCAAAATCAGGAAGTGTATTGCCTAGTTTGATCAAAATTAAGATGACGTAATGTGAAAAATACCTAAATACTATTAAGTTGGTCAGCATTCAAAATGCTGTAAAAAAAATAAAATAATTAAGAGGTCGAATACAAACAGTCAACAAAAAGTAAAGAAATCACACAAAAAGTTGAACAGAAAATCTAGGCTGCTCTAGTCAAAGATGAAGCCATTTATTTTTTTTTCACATCTGTGAAATAAAGTCAAACTGTTTTGTTCTAGGGACAATTTTCAAACATTTGAAGAACCTTTATTTAAACTATTTTTTAAAGTTTCCCCAACAACAACACCATGTTTTTTTTCTTAATAGCTTATTTACCTACAATTAATAAAAAATAGCTAAATACAGAGTCTTGCAGTAAATACAGAATGGAGTTGTGAAAAATCATTTTACAGTTTGAGAAGACCAACGTCAAGCAGGACGTAGGTACTGTAATCATTTGAAACACTGAGGTTGGAGTATTATGTCGTGAGCTTAGTGTGCTGCCACAGGCATCAGGAACCTTGTCCAGCAAATGTTGAGTCACAAAAAAAGGAGAATTGCACTTGTATGTTTCATAAGCAAACAGTGCTGTGGTCCCCTATCACCAGATCTATGTCATACCTGCACTTGTCTGCCTTGGTCAGAACTGCTCTTATGGGTGGACATGGGTTTTCTGTCGGCAAAAAAAAATAAAAAGGTCTAACCTGTACGAGGCACCTTTGTGAAAACATTTTTATATTGCAGCAACCACGTGAGCTTGTGAAAATGTTCATGCACATTTTTTTGTCTACTGGCATGTTGTAGACGTCAGGTCGTAGTGAAAACTTACGTTGCACAACATGTAAGGGTGAAGTAGGCAAGACAGGGTTCCTACTTCAAATCCACAAAGTGTGGATGAACTACAATATTTTATCAGAATGATATTCCTGATTAAGAGAGAAGGAGAATAAAGAAGCAGGAAGAAAAAACAGTACATTAGGACATAGATGTTTACTTGTTCTATTATTTAGGCACACGTCATAAGCACACAGCAACAGAATGAAGTCTGAATCCATCCAGAAGTGCTTTAGCAATATAAATACTGTGTTAATAATTATTTACAGTGTATGTTTAGATCAGGGGTGCTCACACTTTTTTGGCATGTGAGCCACTTTTGAGATGAAAATGTCTTGAAGATCTACCTATATACAGTCCCTGACAAAAGTCTTGTCGCTTATCCATTTTGTAGAAACAAAAGCGTATAACCTCACTTTTAATGAATCCATTGGTTTTAGAAATGTCTCATATGAAAGCTAAAACCCTCCCAAATGATGTTCAATATACTAAAATAAAATTGCTTCACTGAAGAAAGATTGATCATTTAATGAACACAGAAATGTCACATTTTGGCAAGACAAAAGTTTTGTCGCCTTGTCATATGATGCACCCAATCCTAGATTACAGCCTCACCTGTGATCAATTACTGATTAATCAATTAGTGGGTGTGTATAAAAAGAACCCCTGCACACCAGGCCTTCACATCAACTGCAACTTGACCTCTGACAACATGCCTAAGATTCACCCTGAGACCAAAGCGTTGATTATCAAGAGGCTGAAGACCAGATCCACTGCTGAGGTGGCTGACACCTTCAATGTGTCTCAGCGTCAAGTACAAAGAATAAGAAAAAGATTTGAAGAGACTGGAGATGTTTTTGACAAGCCCAGGTCTGGCAGACCCCGCAAGACAACTGCTCGGGAGGACTGTTTGTTGGTTTGAAAATCCAAGGCCAGCCCCTTTTCCACTGCAGCAGAGCTCCACCAGGCCTGGTCACCTAAAGTCCCTGTGTCAACCAGAACAGTTTGTAGAATTCTGTCTCAAAAAAGCCTCCATGGTCGAATCAGTGCCCAGAAACCAGTACTAAACAAAAGGCAATTGAAAAAACGTGTGGCATTTGTCAAGGCCCGCAGCCTGCTAAAAGGATGGACGCTGGAAAAGTGGCAGAAGGTGGATTTCTCAGATGAGTCTTCAGTTGAATCACATCACAGCCCAAATGTTGCAGGAGACCAACTGGAGCCGGCATGGACCCAAGATTCACCCAGAAAACAGTTAAGTTTGGTGGCGGAAAAATCACGGTCTGGGGTTACATCCATTATGGGGGTGTGCAAAACATTTGCAGGGTGGAAGGCAATATCAATAGCCTAAAATATCAAGAAGTATTAGCTACCTCTTACATTCCCAACCATAAAAGGGGTCAAATTCTGCAGCAGGATGGTGCTCCATCGCATACTTCCATCTCTACATCAAAGTTCCTCAAGGCGAAGAAGATCAAGGTGCTCCAGGACTGGCCAGCCCAGTCACCAGACATGAACATCATTGAGCATGTCTGGGGTAGAATGAAAGAGGAAGCATGGAAGACGAAACCAAAGAATCTTTATGAACTCTGGGAGGCATGTAAGACTGCTTTCTTTGCGATTCCTGATGACTTCATCGATAAATTGTATGAATCATTGTCAAACCGCATGGATGCTGTCCTTCAAGCTCATGGAAGTCATACAAGATATTAAATATGGATCTCACAGTAGCACTACTTAATTCACTGATGTTATGTAACATATTTTTGTTTTTGAAGTAAATTGTTTGTTAAATTTTCACATTAGTCTCTGTAGGCGACAAAACTTTTGTCTTGCCAAAATGTGACCTTACTGTGTTCATTAAATGATCAATATTTCTTCAGTGAAGCAATTTTATTTTAGTATATTGAACATAATTTGGGAGGGTTTTAGCTTTCAAATGAGACATTTCTAAAACCAATGGATTCATTGAAAGTGAAGTTATACGCTTTTGTTTCTACAAAATGGATAAGCGACAAGACTTTTGTCAGGGACTGTATATATATGCGTGTGTGTGTGTGTGTGTGTGTGTGTGCGTGTGTGCGTGTGTGCGTGTGTGCGTGTGTGCGTGTGTGCGTGTGTGCGTGTGTGCGTGCGTGCGTGCGTGCGTGCGTGCGTGCGTGCGTGCGTGCGTGCGTGCGTGCGTGCGTGCGTGCGTGCGTGCGTGATTTTGTGACTAAAATACTATTTAATAAACATAGTATTATGTTATGTATTATGTAGTTCATGTACTGATAATTCAAAAACTACACAGTAATAGTACACAAAGATACTTTTGTATTAACAGATGAGACGTTTTATTACAAAAACAGAAAGCAGCGACTTGACGTGCCGCGGGGCAAGTAGGGACTTTCTCATGACGAAATTTGCGCTCAGTGTATTTAAACCGTGACGTATGAATCAGAGGATGTCCGATTGGCCGTTCTGCTTGTCAATCAAGTCCCGTACTTGTCAGTGAGGATTTCGATTCGCTGACGGATTTTTTAGAAGTACTTTTTAAAATTTCTTTTGGTTATTTATCTTTGAGATCTACCCTCATGTCCTTGAAAAACGCCTGGTCTATCGCAATCGACGTAATGAGCAGCCCTGGTTTAGATTGTTTAAAACTGAACCAATAAACAAGTAGGGGGCGGCCATGGCACTGAGGTAGAGCGGTCGACCTCCGATCGGAAGTTCAGAGGGTCGGTTCCTGCCTTGCCCGCCCAGGTGTCGAAGCATCTGGGCAAGACACTGAACCCAACATTGCTTCTGGTGGTTATAGGTTGGTGCATGGTTGAATGGAACTGTGAATGTAAAGCATTCTGTGCCAATCGAATAATACTAATTTTCGTGGGTTCATTTTCCTACCTTTGAAGTAAGATGACCATCGGCGGTTTCCCCGGCCGGTTGGCTGCCTCGGTCCCGTCGAGGCCTGACCAGAGCTCTTCTAGGGCCGGCGTTTGGGGGTGGGGCCTGGGCTTGCTCCGGGGGGGGGCCGGCGCTTTCTGGCTCCTCTCTCTCTCTGTGGGGGGGGTGGTGCTGGGCCTGGGGTGTCGGCGCCTCCGGGGGTGGGGCCCCTGGGCTGGGTGGGCCTGGCCCCCTTGCTGGGGGGGGGGGCGGGGGACAGCTGTTTGACCACCGGGGGACAGTCTATCAGTTGTCCCCAACTTACCCCCTTCCTAATATAACCTCATAATAGGGTGAGGGGGTGGGGGGCTTAGCCTGCGATGAGCCTTGGGGGGGGGGTTTACTAGGCAGTGGCCCCCCTCCTATGGTTGCCGTATGGAGTGGGCCCCCCCTCTTTCGGTTTTACTTGCACCTTAGACATGTAGGGCCCTTGGTAGGGGGGGTGCTTGGACATCACTGCCAGCAAGCAGCGGATGTCCTCCTAGCACCCTACCCGCAAATTTTAACCGCACCTTAGACATTTAGGGCCCCTTGGTGGGGAGGGTGAGGGGACGTCACTGTGAGTAATCAGGAGATGTCCCCTTAGTGCCCTACCCGCCAATTTTAACTGCACCCCCCTTAGTACACACACTCCTCCCCCCTCAATATATACATCCCAACATAAACACACACACATGCACACACACACCATCTCAAACACACATACACGCACACACATTTTGCAAGGAAGGTGGGACCTGGGTCCATCTGTCCCCTGCCTCTTCCCTGGTGGGGGGTGCGGGCCCCTTTGCAACAGCGGCCGTGTCCCCGGGGTGCCGGCTTCCTGGGCCCGGCGGTGCTCTCTCCGCGCGGTGGGGGAGTTCACATTACATCTGAGCCGGGGGTGTCTGGTCCCTGGGGGGTGGGTTCTGGTCCGTGCTCCTGAGTGCTGGGCCCCGCCAAATTTCCAACTGTGGCCGAGCCTGGTCGGGCCATATTTATAACACCCCTTGTGGGCCCTCTTTTTTTTCCCCGGGGTTCCCCCCTCCTGGGCGGGGGCGGCGGGCCCCCTGCCTCGCTCCTCCCTGGACCAACCGTGGGCCGGGCGGATGGCTGCCTGGAGTGCGGAGCGGGTCTCCCTTGGGGGGTCCTGGCTCGTACCTGGGGTTGGGGCGGGGGGATGCCCGGAACTCCTGGGTGGTGGTGGGGTGCTCGTTTGGGGCTGTGGGCGTCCTTCTCCGGTGGGGCTCTGCGTTGGGTTCTCCCGGCGCGGCGGGGGGGCTGCTCTCCTGGTTGGGCTGGGGCGGCGCTCTCTTTCCCTCCGTGCTTCCCTGGCCTCTGGCTCTGGGGGCCTTGCGGCGGCCCTGCTGGCCCTGGCCTGGGTGGCGGGCTTGGTCGCCCGGGCGGCGGTTGTTCCCTGCCGGTTCCCGTGTGGCGTTGGGGGGATTCCGGCTGCCGCTGCTGCTGCGGTGGGGGTCTTGGGGTGGGGATGGCTGGGCACTCTCCCTCCTTCTTTTCACGTTCCACCATCCATTTTAGAAGAACATAAAACCTCACCTGAGCACTGGTGTTAGCTCACCTTTGCACTAATAGCTTGCATGACTGAATGACTGAAATGTTTCACACTAGTTGGTTTTAAGGCATAAGTATGCGTGTGTGAACACTATCTGTTTTGTGTACATGCCGACAGGTGGACATTTTTGCAGCTAGCAGGTGTGTTTATAACATTTGAGTGTGTGTGTGGACGGGCCCCGCCCTTTTTGTACTGCATTTGAACCTTACCTTAATGATTTACAACCAGTAAACTTGTTGCTGTATGCTGCTTCATGGTCTTATCCCCCTTCCCCTCCTATTATCACCCCCTACCCCCCCCCCTCTCTCTAGCGTCCCTCTCTCTTCTTCCCCTCTTTCCTTTTCCGTCCGGTCCAACACCAAAGACTTTCAGACAGGATTGAAATTAATAAAGTTTGGCCTCAATTACAAAAGGGGTTTATTCAGACATACCTTTGGTTTGTCAGAAGATTAATAACCCCTCTTGTTAAAGCAAAATATGTCCAACACAAGAGGCCCTCAGCTCTCGTCTGTCTGCCCAGCTGTTGGACAGGACAAGTTAAAAAAAAAAAAAAAAAAAAAAAAAAAAAAAAAAATGAAGTAAGATGACTTGATCCCTGAGCCACTGGTTTTCTCTCCTTATGGTTGCCTCCACGCTGCCAATACCAACTGTAGGTAGGCGTTGTCATCCACGTTTCATCCACGAAAACACACAACATCCAAACTTTTGCAAAGATGGATGTGCATATAAAAGGAAAACATTTTAGCCTGGGGACAGTGCTGGCCCCAAGGCCAACAGAGTCTTCCTGGAAGGGGCTGTTCCTCACTTATCTTCATCATAGTGTGAGAGCGCACTGGTTTTAAGGGATTGGGAGGGGCTCATGCTCAGAACACAGTTTCTTTGGAGTAATGCTCAGAGATGCGTGAATGGAACAAAATACCTCTTTGGTGTTGTTTTTTGTGAGGACTGAACATAATACACTTAAAAGGTCAAAAAAAGATGATTTTGCATGATATAGGCCGGTTATATCTAAATAAACAAAAGAAACCTATTCATTTTACTGTGACAAAAAAATAAAAACATCATGAACACCTCTAATCTTGACCATATTCTGAGCCATTTTGAATTTGCCTGTATTGACAATGTTCTAAAAATCTCAATTTACATCAGTCTGTTTTTTTTTCATTTGAGGTTGAACAAAGATTTTTAGACTCCAGCCTCCTTTGGTCTGAGGAGTTAAAACAAGTAAAGAAGACCTTTAAATCGATTCTTTCAGTCTCTGGTTTCAGTCAAACCAACCTCTTGACACATTCGCGTAACTCTTCCCATTCAAACCAACTTTTTTTCACCTTTCAAAGAATTCCGCAGCAGCCGAGAGCCATGTCAGGAGTTTACACCCACTGGAGTTTTCTTTTCAGTGAAGCTGTTAATGTGGGTGAAATGTGATTCTTTTGTCCTTGAAAGTGCATTGATGAGTTGCTCATTCTTTTAGGAGTCCATCCCAGGGCCAATAATCCTAATCAGATGCACAAAGACGAGGGATAAGTCATTGGCTGATGGCCTCCAGTCCACAAAAGGATGTCGTAAGGTAAAGATCAGTTACTTAGTGCAATGCAGTTTTTGCTGAGCTCCTTCTAAACGCACAATGCTTACCATCGGCGTGCAACACACTGAAAGAAAGCCAAACAAATAGGCGGGCTGCAACATCATAGAGATTCCAGCAGGAGGAGGAAAAGTCAAACGGAGGAGAGGAGACACATGAATTAAATGCAAAAAGGCAGAATCGTCTGATAAAAGGAAGACGCAGAAGGAGAAAGGGAAGTGAGGAGATGTATAACATGGGTGAGGGGATGGAGAGATGAAGGAAAACAAAGAGAGCAAGAAGAAAGAAAAAAAGGAGACAGATGGGTGGGAGGAGTAAGAAAGGAATGAAAAGGAAGGGAGTGTGACGATAACATGAAAGCGAATGGAAAGAAGGAAGATGAACAAGAAGAGGATTGAGGGATGGGTGAGAGGTAAAGAACAGATGGTGGTATAAAGATATGGAGGAAAGGGAGAGCAGTGGAAGAGCACAAAGATGGAGAAGAAGTTTGCAAAGGAGGAAAAATGCAAAGAAAAGAAAAAAAAAATACAATCGATTTGACACAAAAACATCTCCCAACTGGAAGAAACACCTACACCTTGAAGCCAATTCCCATTATTATACTTTTAAGATATTTTCTGCAGATGATTCGTTCTGAAAAAAAACCATCAAATTCTTAAATTTTGTAGTTTCTAAAGTGGATGTGTCACTGAGATCAATTTAAACCGTCCATGCATGTGCGGGGGCGTGTTTTCGCTGGATGAGACATCAGCTTTGAGAAGGTGAAGAACTTTCTCAGAACAAATGCTCCCCACTGTGTTGGAAATGCTCCTCGTGTTGGATCAGCATAATACCCTTTATTATTTGTTTTGTTGCCAGCAAGGACTTATCCTTGTTAGTTTTTTTAAGAGAAGCCTCTGGACTGAAAAAGCTTAAGTCGAATTTCTTCAAAAGAAATGTTTCCATGTTTTATTTGCTGGTCCCAAAAGCATGTTAAGGCTTGTATTTATTAGAGTAGACTGTGTACACATTGTGGTGTATAGCCCTTCCAGGGTGGGAAAAAACAAAAAAGACAACCACAATAATAACTCGTCAATAAAGCAATAGATGTAAATGATCCAATTCAAAGAAAAAAGAAAAAAAAGAAAACTGTAAATAAAACCCAAAATGTATGTTGCAGAGGTAAGTGTGTAGGATACAAATTGAACAAAAAATAAATAAATAAATATTCGACCTATGAGGAGACCAGCATTATTGGTTCATAATAAAACATAAACAAATATAAACAAGATTATGTTGCTCTAAAAATTGATTGAGAAGTATGTAATCAAATTCTGACAAACTTTGCTAGAAGTTTGCTAGTTTTTGTAGATCTGTTATGCGAAACCGATTGTTTTTTACTGATTGTCACCCATTGCCTGTTTGTTTGTGTTGAGCCTGCATGCGGACGCCGCAACAACCCAGTTTCCCAAGCTGGGATCAATAAAGTATCTTTATCTTATCTTATCTTAAAAATCAAATGTAAAAGTAGAGAATTTATTGAGAGATTTCGCAATAAAAAGGTAAGACATAAAAAAAAGAAATCACTAACAAATCAAAATGCACACTCTGCTTAAACTAAATTTTGAAAAAGGAAAAAGACCCATTTTTTTTCTCTTGAAAGAAAAATAATCTAATGAAGAACATTTTTTAAGATCAAAATGATCAAAATTTAAGAAAATTTTAAGAATTTTTGACTTTCCTCTAGGGGCCTGTGTTTGCAGTGCAGATATTTACTTTTTAAGAAGAGCATGTCTATTTCATTTTTTGTAAAGCTCGATTCACACTGGCCTCAGCAACGTGTGTTCAAGTTACCACTTTCATTGAGAAGTCTTAATGAGTGTTTAGACTTCAAAACCCTTATGTTCACGCACATTTCTAAGATCATTTGTGAGCTCTACGTACAGAATGTGCAACATACAAGAATGAATGCACGTTAAATCAGTGACTCAGCTTTTGTAGTGGCAAATGGATGACGCCCCTTTTATTTACAGAAGTGTCAACCGTTTGAAAATGTGATCATGGCGGAGAAATTAATAAATCTGATTTGTGCCCAGCTAGAATTATGACACCAAGTCTTTCATATTTTTGAATAGAGCTTTGAAAGAAAAAAAAAAGCCTGGAGCAAGTTTTGCAATTCAACATTTTGCAGCGGGCCTCTTCCAACTGTAGGTGCATGAGCTAGTCTTAGCGACACCATATGCTAAATGCAAGTTCAAGAATGTGCGTTTTTGAACCCGCATCACACCTCTGGAATGCTACCGTTATGTCAGAATTGTTCAACCCAAATTAACATCACAACAAGAGTTTAAGTCACCTTGAAAAAGGTTTATATCTCTGTGCTTTTCATACTTCTGAATTTGACAGACACATGCGTGACAAATGCGTTTACTGCACTCCTAATGATGGATAGTCATTTTTTCTGAATGAGGGGCCTTAAAACTCTGTACTGCTGTTGTCTTAGAAGTTCTGAAGCGACTGCTTTTTCTACAACAATTGAACTTCACAATATTTTTATGACCAGGTTTTGAAAGCATTCAGAAAAGAAAAAATAAGTAAAATAATGTAAAGGAATTGTTCAACCTTGTATTTGGTGATGAACTCATTTAATGTGTTCCAAAATGAAAAAAAAACATTATTTTCTAACAATACTGACTGTTTTGCACCAAAGTTCACTTGCGTTACCGGATGATCCCACCCTAAAAAAATATATAAATAAAAGGAAGAAACTCTCAGATGAATAGATGGTTTTCATTTTGCCAAAGCCAAACCTTTATTCATAAATGATCAAGAAAAACGTTTAAAATCTTGGAAAACACTCATCATATTGGAATGCTTGAGAGGGACAGACTCTTTTCCGTCCTTTGTGCGTCAGTAGACACAGGAGCAGCGAGCTGAAAAATTCCAACAGATGTAAACTTGACTCCGCACAACCTTGGAAGAGAAAGCCCGCGTTCTTAATCACTGAAGTTTGTGCATAGTGTTAATCATGTTACACAGAAAATATATAGTTTCAAAGCAGAGTTAATGACAGACAAAAATGAGAATGCCTAAATGAGAAAATGTGTTTGTGTTTGGAGGGTGGTAAGGCGTTTTCTGGGCTGCAGCCTTGGCATACAATTAATACCAATATCCACTCTTCCGTCAGACCGTTAAGCGGATCATCCCACATAATTTAGCATAGAGATGAGGTGAAGGGTGTGCATTTGTGGGAAATAAACCACCTGGTTGTGGGGCTGCAGCTGCCATGTGACTCATGAAAGAACGTACCAAAGAAGAGATTTTCTTTCTTTGAGCCATCTCTGAAAGAGCGCTAATGAGTTTCTCCATCCCGGATGATGTTTTGTTATTATCGCAGAGGTGCAGGGTGTCGCAGGACTGTGGGTCAGTGCTCTCACTCTTGTTTATGATGCCGTTCTTTGACATGGAAGGAGGTTTACACAAAACACCCAAAGCTTTTCCTCGAGAAGCACAACATATGAATTCGTCTGTTTGAGTGCAAGAGCCGAGGCTCCGAGCTGCAGTGTCATCACGTAATAAATGCAAATGAAGGTAATCAAAAGCTTATGAGCTTATATAAGGTTAAATTGAAGTAGGCAGGCACTTAGTGTGTAATTTTCCTTTGCTGATGAGAAATGGTTTGTCAGATATACTCCTTTCATCATTTTCATTTTGCATTTGCAGTATTTTAAAAGGTACACTTGGGAAAATGTGCCTATTATCAGCATATATCACATGGTGGGGGCTCTACACATAAAAATGTCTTTAATTAAGCCGCCTTACTTTAACTTACTCGCCAGAATAAATGTTGTTTTCAGGTTAACATAAATTTTTGTAAGAAGAATGGATGAAACCAAGCTCAAAGAAAAAGTAAGCACAAGCAAACAGTCTCAGAGTTAATAGGTGTTTTTTTTTGTCCACTTCAATGTTAATTAAGCAGCCATCCTAACCCAAGAGGACGAAATAAAGACATTTATAAAGAAATCAGCAATCTTCTTCAGAGCTTAAAACAGATCCTGTTTGTTGCCTGAGTTCTTTTCCCATATCAGAACGGAGAAACACTGCAGCAGTGTTTCTACTTCATAGAAAAGTTTAAATGCTTTTAGAGTTAAGAGTTTTCCATTTCTGGCATATTAATTTATAGTTTTAATTTTTTTTATTGAAAGCTTTGAACATGTGATACTTTAATACTGAACTTACTGTTTGGTCTGGTTCTGATGAAATCAAGAAAGCCGCCCCTTGCAAAGATGATCTGGGTCACAGCATGTGTGTTGCATCCAGTTACCAAGCAAATAAAGTGAAAACAGCGAATTTCCAACAGTCACAATGTTAAAAGATCGAGCTTTGATTCCCACAGCAGAGATTTCTGAAATCAGTGCTGTGCTGCCTGAGCAACTAAAAGACCAGGAAAGCTCTGGATCAGAATTTCTGTGTCTCAAGGGCAGATATTGTTCTGATAAACTTAAAAGAAAATAGTCCAGTACATGTTTCTATTATCAGTGACTTGGTAAACCAACTTTACTTAAAGGTAAGTAAAAGTGAGACGTTGGTGTGTCTTACAGATTTTTCTTTTTTCCAATGCCTTCTGAAGCCTGTACAGTGCACAAAGAGCCTGTTAGTACTGTTCAAGTGATAATCATGCCATCAGGTGTTGTAATGACACAATCCAACTAGTGCTTTCCAATATCCATATAATCCGTTTATTGCCTTTGAAACAATTTTATAATAGTTAATATGCAAATCAAAAAGTTTGCCCTCCGCTGCTCTAGATTTTTGTTAACTAAATATCTACTGTAATTCAGTCGACGAAAATTAGACCAATACTAATAGAATCAACGTGACTTAATTGCAACTAAAACTAAAGTAAAATTCTCTGTCAAAATTATCACTGCCCCTGATATGTCCCATTGCCAGTCCCTTAAGGTGTGCATGAGCCTCGAGGGAACTGAGAGACACACCTGCAGTCCCCCTTAAGATGATACTGATGCTCCTCTCTATGACCCGCCCCAGACCCAGACAATCCAAAAACCAGCAGTAACCGCACAGGTCAACCTCTTAAGGGTTAACACGGCACAGGTTTAGGCTAAACATCAGAGCTTTAAGAGCCTTGAGCTTAATTGATGGCTATTTGTTTTCTTTTTCTTACACAAGTCACAACATTTTGAAGGATTTTTCCCCTAAAATTCTTTCCTAACATTACTAAAGAGATATAAACGGCCTGCTAAAATTCTAAATTAGCTCAAGTTCAAAATATTTGACAAATTTAAACAAGGCCTTTTAGCTTTTAAACTGGTTTAATCTCAGAAAACAGACTTTAATTCAGATAAAAACAAACTACATTGCAAGATTAACCCATAAGAAACCCAGACTCATTTTTCCTGAAAAATTAAATAATGCAGAAAATACCACAAACCAAGTGGACCACTGAACATTTTTCTGATATTTTTCTGTTACACTGATGTCACCACAGGTTCTTCAAGGGTAAAGTACATCATTTTAAATCATACACTAAAATATAGAATAAGTCAAAGGTAAATTTTCTGTATTTGAGGGGAATCTGCTGCTATTTCATGACACTGCATTAGCACATAGCAACCAAAGCCCAGGGCTCCATTTTGTGTAACTTTTTACCATGTTTTGTCCTCACAACTGCTCACAAAAACTTCTTCCGTGTGTTTGTGTGCCTTCTGGAAATATTTTACAAGACTCTTGAAGTCATAAAAGGCAATTGAAGCCTCCACAATCCAATAAAAGCTTAACATCTGCTTTGAGATTCATGTGCAGAGGTAAACAGCACAATGAAATGTTATTTTATAATGTCATCAGGCAGTGATGGCAGGTGGAGGAGCTCCCTGACCGCAAATGAAACACCACATGCACACATAACTTCAGAAGCTTAAAGCAACACAAAAACACACTGAAGGAATTCCAGGGGACAAAGTATTATGGGATGACAGCAGTCCCACAAAAACAATTAAAAACAGGAAAAATACAACAACGCAATTCAAAAGTGTCATTACATTCAAAACATTTTAAAATTTTCAAAAAAAATGAGTGATGTAGCCCACAATGTAGTAGACTATCATTGATAGGGAAAAAAACACACACAAAAATATAAAAAGCAACAAAAAAAGGGGTTGTAAAAGCTGAACTGACAACTGGACAGTGGTGACAGGTGCAGATAATTATTAAATGATACCAGGTGAGACTGGAAGAAAAAAAAGAAAAAAACAACAAGAAAAAACTATTTTAACCAAGGAAAAGGACTGATTTCAAACAAAAAAGAAAATAAACGTATAAAGATTTGATGCTCCCTAAACTGTTTCTTAGACTGCATTCTTGAACAACTGTAACATCTTGGTTATGCAGAAAAACCATACAGAATTGGAAATGAAAATATAAAAATGCTATTATATAAAGACATGTTTGATTTGCAAATGCGTCTTTCAATTTAAGAAAAACATGCATTTATAAACCTGAAGAGTTGTACAAGTGTAAAATGATATCTATGCATATATAGCATATAGTCCATTCCCTGAGCACCGGAGCACCAGAGGCTCTGATCTACCACACCAGACAAGACCCAAGGTGTAGGCAAGGTGTATACATACTTGCAGGGTGTAAGATGTTGGCAGGAAAAGCATTCATGGAGCACCACAAACAAGTGGCTGTAATAATATACAGAAACATGTGTGCAGAATATGGACTGGAAACCCCAAGGTCAAAATGGGAAACACCTCCAAAGGTGGTAGAGAATGAGAGGGCAAAGATCCTGTGGGACTTCCAGATCCAGACTGATAGGATGGTAATGGCAAACCAACCAGACATTGTAGTGGATGTGGCAGTGCCAAGCGATGGGAACATCAGGATTTAAATAACAGAGACTCCCAGGAACTGGAGAAAGCATGGAAAGTGAAGGTGACGGTGGTGCCTGTGGTAATTGGAGCACTCGGGGTTACTGCCCTGAGTGCTCCAATTACCACAGGCACCACTGTCAGTAAAGCTGGATAAGTGGCTACAACAGATCTCTGGAAAGACCTCAGACCTCTCAGTCCAGGAAAGCGCAGAGCTAGGAACAGCTAAGATACTACGCAAGACCCTCAGGCTCCCAGGCCTCTGGTAGAGAACCCGAACTTGGAGGAGAAACCACCGGCAGAAAGGTGAGAGGGGCGTTTTTTATATATGTATGCATACACACACAACATGACCTCAGTTCAAATGACAATACTTTTGCAACCCTTAGTCATGTTACAAAGGGTGAATTTGAGGGAAACTGTCATGAATATTTCTCAGGCTCATTTGGGTTTTAGCCAGTTGCCTTCAGTCTTTCAAAAATGTGACGCAGCTTACCTGGTTACCGAAACCTTCTTGGAGGGAAAATCCTTGGCAAAAGGATCTTTTTAACCCCATCTGTTCTTAACAAACCCAATGCTCTGAATATGAACTCCAGCTTTAAAATGTGTGGTAATAGAAGCAGGTTTACATTTAACACAGCTACTTAATGCCTCTCCAGACATGAAAATCCCATTTAATTGTCAGCAGGCACAATTAGAAACATTGCTTGCACAGAGGGCTTATTACATTTTACATCCAACTATAATGTTGCTTTAACCAAACTTAAATAGATTTCTTTTGCTTTTTTCTTTCCTTCTTACTTTTTAATATACAATGAAATACATACTCATTCCTTAAATGATCAAGCTGAAGTTAAATGCATTAAGCAAAAGTTAGAATTTGATGAGCCAATTTCACATTTCACATATGGTTCCATCTTTAGCTGCAGCTTGTACATCCAGGTGCAACTCAATAACTGTTTATTGGGAAAAAAAATACATAAAATACATGTGCCTCTTAATCCTCCAGGTAATAATGAACAGGTGAGCATTTCAGAAGATTTTTCATAAACATTTTTTTTGCATAGATGTTTAGTAATTGCCTGTGAAACTTGCATCTGTGAAAATCAATTAGCTGTTTCACAGCCCAGCCTGCCCCTTTCAGGTGCTCATGTGGTTCTGTTTACATTTGTTATAATTTACAAGAAAAATTACAGCAAAACGAGTGGTGAAACTGAGGTGAGTCAAACATAAAGTGAGAGCAGCAGCTTCTAAAAAAGCCGATGTTGTCCTGCACCTCACGTGTCGATATCAGCGACTGAACTTCATTACAGCCTCAGCATGGTGCCAGGAGAAGAGCAAGACAAGTTCCATCAGCACCTCTGTGATAGGTTCATCATAAGCTTGTTCTCTTTTCATACAGTAGTTGGCTTCATGACTTTAAACTTAATCTTAATTAAAAAAAGGTTTTAGAACTTGTAACTTTCTGAAAAAGGTCTAAAAATGAAAGATGTTTTGAAAAACAAACGTCAAAAGTCACATACAACTGTGTGGCTACTGTGCAACGCCGGGGACACTGGTAAACCAGATCAGTTCTCAGAAGAGTGCCAGTCTTTGCCCATCACCACCAAGCTCATCATCATCATCACCCAGCTCTAACTCATCTGCTTGGTAAAACCCCACCACCATTTAGGCCGGCTTTACACTGCAGGTCTTGATGCTCATATCCGATTTTCTGACTATATCCGATTTTTTTGACGACCCGCTTACATCATCTTTTAAAAGTGACCCGTATCTGATTTTTGCATTTACACTATACAATGCTGAAACTATCAAACATAGACGTTCTGAGGACTACGTAGCAGTATTTCCGCCTTCCGCGGACCTCTTTCGGACTGTTGTCACTGCGGTTGTCATGGAGGCAACGCAGCGACGAAGGAGGCGTTGCCTTGGGCGCTCCTGAGATGATGCGCAGGGGAGGAGAAGGGAGGGCTGGTCGGCCGTCTTATGTGCTTTCTCTGAGTTTTGAATGAGGAAGTGTTTGCAGACGTGCTGTACTAACAGTTTGATCCAAGTGTTGAACCTTTCCTGCTCGATGACTTCTCTTTTCCGACCGTGGTCAGAAACGCACAGGAGATTTCCTCGGGGTTCTCTTTTCCGTTCTGAACCCTCAGCCTCCAGAACGACTCCAAAACTTTTGGGCGAGACACCTTATTTTTTATTTACGGTTCTCAGACAGTCCCCCGCTCCGCACTCACACCCCCTCTCTCATTACACACACACGCAAGCACGCGCGCTCACACACACACGGTCCCCATCATACATGCCCCCCCAAAGAAATAAACTCCTTCTAGCCTGGTCCATAGGAACGGTCTCCCGCTTCATTAGTTACCGTTTGCGTCCGGACCGGACATAACAGCGGTTCCGACTACGGTCTGAAGCCTGAGGCTGAAAGGTAACACGCTGACAGCAAAATCAGCGCTCAAAAAGGACCTTAATAAGTCATGTGATCTCAGTTGGTGGTGTCCTGAATTGACGTCACTGAGGTACGACTCGCATTTACTGGGGAATATCCGATGTGTCTGCTTACATGGCACACGCAGATGCACGTATCCGATTCGTTTCCGATTTATTTCCACATACGAGAGAGGCCTGTATCCGATCTGAGAAAAACGGAATCCATGCGCTTTTGTCCTGCTTACACATTCACCGGTCATATCCGATCTGTGCCACGTGAGAGGAAAAAAATCGGAATTGGGTCACTTGAACCTTGCAGTGTAAAGGCGGCCTTAGTCTGTGGGCTCCTAACCAGTTAAAACTGGTATGTTAAAACTAGGATTTTAAAATGCACTCGGTAGCGGAGCCAGTGCAGCTGGATTAACAACGGGGTGACGTGTGAAAACTTAGATGATTTAGTTAAAAGCCTTGCTGCAGCATTCTGGACAATTTGGAGCCGTTCTAAAGATTTTTTGCTCAAGCATGTGAAGATGGAGTTGCAATAATCAAGACGAGATGATATACAAGCGTGGATGAGCATCTCCAACTCAGAACGCGACACAATTAGACTCAGTTTTGCAATGTTTTTAAGACGATAAAAACAAGAGCGTACAAGTGACCCGAGATGAGAGTCAAGGGATAAAACCGGGTCGAGGGTTACCCCGAGGTTCCTGACAGAGGGCTTGACAAAGGAAGCAAGAGGACCAAGCCACTGGACTATCTGGGGGAGGCAACTATCAGGAGCACAGACTATGACCTCAGTTTTGGCTTCATTTAGTTGGAGAAAATTATCATTCATCCAACTCACGACTGAATCCAGGCACCTGCGTAAAATCTGTATTTTAAAAACATCCTGCGGTTTAAAAGACACATAAAGCTGAATATCATCAGCATAAAAATGATAAGAAAATCATTAAAAGAACTTAAAATGTGCTGCAAAGGCAAGAGATATAAAATGAATTAAAGCTACAAGTAGCATTTAGCGGGCCCGAGCACGTGCGACCGCACGGCACGAGCGACCGCCCCGTGAGCAACGCCCTGCTCGAGCCATTCTCGTCGTTTTTTCTTGTCCATTCTGGAGCTCCAAGCTATTGTTAATACGACAGCAGCCTGGGGGGGGGGGGGTAATCTGTTGTAATCTGTTGCCTTAAGGGACAAAGACTTTTGCATATAGCATGAAAAAAATTCAAGCAATGATGATAATTGCTATCACTGTCCCTAAGGATGAGAACAATAGAACTCATTCAATTTCCACTACAATGTCTAGATGAGTGTCAGCTATGTCTGATAACTTGGCCAATTAGCTGGACCGGGATCTTGCAAAGTGCAGGTGGTTAACGTCCAGTGTGATGAGTCTGTGGACGGCAACAGTACAGCATAGCTTTTGGTTTCCACAAGAGAAGAACTCCTGACACATCTGCCCTAACAGACAACTACAAGAGGAGTTGAAATGTATAACACGGTGAAGGAGTTTTTGTGCAGAAAAAGGTACAATTAGAAAAGCTGGTAGCAGTGACTGCAGATGGGACTCCTGCTATGATCAATAGACAAACAGGTTTCATCACTCACTGTAAAGCTGACCCAGACTTTCCAAAATGTCTGCATTACTGCTGCGTCATTCACCAGCAGGCCTTATGTGCAGAAGTGATTGGCTCTGGACATATAATGACTCTTATTCTGAAAATCGTAAACAACCTCAGCTGCAAAGCAAAACAGCACAGGATTTTTAAGGTGCTATTGGAGGAGATGTCTGTTGAATATGGTGAATATGAACATTGTGAATCTGAACTTGCATTCTTGACTGACATTACTGGAAAACTAAACCACTTGATCTGCGAGCTGCAAGACAATGGCAAAACTATTTTTTTTTTGACCAGCCTGCCTTAGCCAGTGTTTTTCTTGTGGGGATCTTTTCTGCCAGGGCTTGTCAGCTTGGTCAGTGGATGTTGCTGCAGTTGTCTCCCTTGCTGGGACAGCTGGAGTTAAACACAGCAGCTCACGGCTCTGAAGTGGACCCCGTTGCTGTCCCAGTCTGGATGGGCACTGTGGCGATGTTCCAATGGCCAGGCTGGCTCCTGGTATAAAGAGATTCCCAAATACCATTTCCTAACCGCAGAGCCAAGGATGTGTTTACATGTTTAGGTCAAAAATGTGATGGACAGCTTCATGTTGTCTAAACATGCCACCCTGTTATTAATCCAGTTGATATGGTTCTCCATCTGTGTCTAGGTGATAGAAAAGCATTTTTTTTTTATATTTACAGCTCTAAGCAAACAAACAGTTGTCTATATAAAAGAGCTTTTACAATTGTGCACTTTTAGCAGGTCTCTGAGTTCATGTGACCAATGTATGGTGGATTTTCACAGACCTTGTTTAAAACTGAAGGTGAGAGAGACTTAGAGAAATGGCTTCATTGTTCTGGAGTTCTTTGTTTCATCCACAGAAGAGTAGAATTGGTGATTGATTTTGAAAAGCTGCTGAAAAAAGTATCTTTTTCAAATTGCAATTTCTAACTTGGGTTTTACATTTTGTGTTCCATTTTTTGTGCTTTAATTGGGAAGCATTTGTTATTTGTTTGGTGTTTTTAAGGTTCTGCAAATATACACATCATTTTTTAGAGACATTTGTTATCAGTTGTGTTTGTTGATTTGTAGTTTAATTTCATTGGATGTATAGATGTCGTGTGGGGGGGAGGCTCGAGAGCAGGTAGGACCCAGGCGCAGAAACGGGAGGCAAACGGGTTCAGGGCAAGTGGGTTTATTTAACTAACAAAAAGCGCTGCAGAGCAGGATGACAAAACTAAAAACAAAAACTTACTGTGGCATGGCAAGGGACATGGACGCCAGACAAGAAGACGTGATCAACATGAGCAGAAGTTAATGGACCAGCACAGGAGGAAGGCAGAGACAAGACTTATATACAGACAGGGCAGACAAGACACAGGTGAACACGATTAGGGCAGATGGGGACCAAAGGAAGTAAAACTCAAGAAACATGACAAGACAGGAAACCTTTCAAAATAAAACAGAACCAAACAAGACAGAACAAGAACTAAAGCGAAAAAAAAAGACAACAAACTGAAACCATGACAATAGAAAGGAAAAGAAGTTCAAACATTGATTATAAAAAAGGATATAAGAGATAAAAAAAAAGAAAAAGGAAAAGAAAAAAGATAAAATATTGATTTAATTGCATTTTGAATGAATAAAAAACAATGATTAATAGAATCAGAAATCAGAAAAAGTTTTATTGCCAGGTTCAGTAGAGCGCACTTTACAAAACGAGGAATTTGACTTGGTGTATAGTGCAATTAAGAATAAGTTAAAAATTAAGTTAACAACAACAACACACTATATACAGTAGAGTAAGGTGAATTAAAGTGGGAGCACAGATGGGCTGGGATGGTGGGGCCTGTAAGTGGCACCGACAGTCCTTTGGTGGGCGGGGGTGGGGGGTGGGGGAGGGGGGGTCACCTGGGGGAGTTGGGGTACTGTTCAGCAGGCTGACTGCAGTGGGGAAGAAGCTGTTCTTGTGGCGCGAGGTCCTGGTCCTGATGGACCGGAGCCTCTTGCCAGGAGGGAGGGGCCGAAAGAGATTATGTCCTGGATGAGAGGGGTTGGCTACAATCCTGGCTGCCCGCCTCCAGGTCCTGGAGATGTGCAGCTCCTGGAGAGACGGGAGGTGGCAGCCGATCACCTTCTCTGCTGAGTGGATGACGCGTTGCAGCTTGGCCTTGTCTCTGGCCGTGGCCGCAGCGAACCAGACTGTGATGGAGGACGTGAGGGTGGATTCGATGATGGCGGTGTAAAAGTCTACCAGCATCTTTTCAGGGAGGTGAAACTTCTTCAGCTGCCTCAGGAAGTACATCCTCTGCTGGACCTTCTTAGTGATGGAGCTGATGTTCTGCTCCCACTTGAGGTCCTGGCTGATGATGGTTCCCAGGAAGCAGAAGGACTCCACAGAGGTCACCGGGGAGTCACAGAGGATGACAGGGGGGAGGGGGGCTGGGGCCTTCCTGAAGTCCACTGTCATCTCCACTGTCTTCAGAGCATTAAGCTCCAGGTTGTTAGCGCTGCACTATGACACCAGCCTGGCTATTTCACTCCTGTAGGCCGACTCATCTCCGTCAGAGATGAGGCCGATGAGTGTGGTGTCGTCAGCAAACTTCAGGAGTTTGACCGACAGGTGACCAGCTGTGCAGCTGTTTGTGTACAGGGAGAGTAACAGGGGTGAAAGGACACAGCCCTGGGGGGATCCGGTGCTTGTGGTCCGAGTATCTGAGACGAGCTTCCCCAGCCTCACATACTGCTGTCTGTCCGTCAGGAAGTCTGTGATCCACCTGCAGGTGGAGTCAGGCACATTCATCTTGGAGAGTTTTTAATACTAAGTCTAGACAGATTTAACACAGGTTTTTGGATGAAAAAGGATTTTTTATAAATCATCTGTTACACTTTTAAGTCTGAAAAAAATATGGAAGGCAGCAAACACAGATCCCTACCGTTTTTAATTTTTTTGTGCTGATATTTGAAAGATAAGTTATGCAAAAAAATAGGTGTTTGCAGTTTTGCCTAAAAAGACGTTTTCGGACCTTTTTGGATCAAATGTTGTCTAAAAGTTCACCTGTAACTTCAATCATTCTGAATTTTTTTAGGAAAACTAAACCACTTCAACTGTGATCTGCAAGGCAATGGTAAAACTATATTTTTTATGGAACAGCCTGCAGTGTTTCTTGTGGGGATCTTTTCTGCCAGGGCTTGCCGGCTTGGTCGGTGGTTGTTGCTGTTACCAATCCAGTTGATATGGTTCTCCATCTGTGTCTAAGTGATATAATCAGAATCAGAATCGTTTATTGTCATTGTACATGGGGATACAAGAATAATAATAATAATAATAATAATAAACCTAACAGATACAATAGGGTCCTTGCACTCCGTGCTCGGGCCCTAATAATAATAAACCTAACAGATACAATAGGGTCCTTGCACTCCGTGCTCGGGCCCTAATAAAGGTCCCAAAACTGAGCCTTGTGGGACACCAGAAGTGAGGGATGCAAAAGAGGACTTAAACTTTGAAAAAACAACAGAAAAAGACAACTTTTTCAAAAATTTTAGACATGAATGGGAGATTAAAATAGGTCTAAAACTGCTCAAGAGGGAGGAGTCAAGCCCAGGTTTTTCAAGGAGAGGAAGGACGACAGCTTTCTTTAAGTGCTCAGGGACTTTTCCAGACAGCAAGGACAAGTTAATTATTGACAGGACACAGGGACCGATGGACCAGAAGACATCTTTGATCAGAGATGTTGGCAGCAAGTCGAGAGAGCAAGAGGATGACTTCATTGTGCCAACTAATCTGACTAGCTCTGGAAAATTAATAGGTGAAAAGGTGTCTAAAATTCATTCATTCATGTCATTTATCCAAGAGGAAACCTTTGTGACAGGGGCCAGTATAGTTTTGATGGGACAGACTTAATCTAAAATAGAAAGACAGTAACTATTAAAAGTGCACCCAGGTCCACAAGTCCTCAACCAGAACTGGAAGTACCCCTATATATCTAAAAAAAAAAAAAAAAAAAAAAAAAGTTTTATTTTAAATGGGGACCCCAACAGTTATGGTTTTCCAGTTTTAAACTTTAATAAAAACTATTTTTTTCAGGTAGGGAGGGCTGGTGAGCAAGAAGGACCGATATGCAGACACAGGAGGCACACGGTTCCAGGGCAGGGGTTTATTTTAATAACAAAAAGCGCTGCAGAGCAGGAAAACCTAAACAAAACTCACTGTGGTAAAACATGACCACATGGCAGAAGGGAGTCAGGGAGGAGACGTTAAAGGACCAGCAACAAGAGGAAGCCAGAGACAAGACTTAAATTCAAAAAGGACTGACAAGACACAGGTGAATGTGATCAGAACAGATTGGGACCAGGGAAGTAAAACTCAAAAGCATGACAAAACAGGAAACCTTTCAAAATAAAACAGGAAACAGAACTCAAACATGACAGAAACAAGACGGAAAGCAAAAATAAATACAAAGAAACACAAACCATGACAATTTTTCTGCATTTTTTCTGCAGCCAGGTCCCTCTCAAATGGGTGAACTTTAGTTGTTCTTTTCTGAAGCAAAAATGTATATTCTTTAATGAGATTTTTGTTTTTATATATGAGGCCTTATTCAGCTCCCCTGTTGAATATCCTTTCTAAATATTGGACCCTGTCTGAACTTTTGTGTGGATTTATGGAACACCTTGAACCTCCTGCCCTGCAGCTTTGTTGTTTTCTGAAATAAATTACATTGATATATGTGTTAATGGTAATCAAAACACACCCTCCTACAAGAGAAATGATCATTGTTTGGTGTCTGTTTTTCCTTTTCTTGCAGGATCTCTAGGTATTTATTTACGATGCACTTTACAGTCAATTAGCTTTTAATGTGGTGAATCTTTAACTTCATCAAAGTGAAGCTCATACCCTCTCTCAGTTGTGTACTCATTAATGTAACATCCATTTAGGGCTTTCACCTTGCTTATTCTCCCTGTGCTTCACAATTCTTATACCTGAACCCTCCTTCCACTGTTGCTGGAGCATCAATAGGAAATCAATGGCTATCTAGTAGAGAAGGAGTGTGAGGTGGGAGCAGCAAAGCTATCAATCCACATTCTTAGCCGCGCGTGCTTGGAATATCAAAACATAGGGGAAGTCTGATATGGAAGAGGGGTGGTAGAGAAGATAAGAATGCAAGACTTGGGTTGGGGGTGGCTTTCGTTTTTATTGACAGGAGAGGATATACTGTACAAGGACTAGATATTATCTTTACCTCTGAAAACTTCAGGTATCCATGTGTCCTTTTCCATTATTTGTCTTTCAGTCTTTCTCCTTCAGTTCATATCCACAGCTAATGGAGACCATATAGGCAGTGGATTGCAGTGATCCCGGTATGATATCATCTGTTTCTCTTACAGGTAAAAATAGACAGCTTGAGATATGGGAATGTGGTAAGAAGTGGATGAGTGAGTGGCAAGGCAGGAAAAGGGAAGAGACAAGGGATGCTTGGGTTGGAGAAGCAAGATAAAAAAAGGCATTTGGCATTTAAAGGCATTTAAGGCATTTTTTTAATCTACCTTGTTTTGTGCATTTACTTTATTTTGAATAAAATTGGAGTTGAATAAAAAGGAGAGTTTGTCCGGTAGTCGAACATTAGATTCAAGAACACCAGTTGGTTTTTCTTGCTGTCAGTGAAGAGGAGCTGTAAAACCTAAGCCTCACTTTTACAGCAAAGACAGACAAGAGTTAATTTTATGTAAGGGATTTCAATTTGATGGACAATGATGGAATCCGGCTACAACCAAAAGAACAAAACCTCTGCAATTTTTGACTGGACTGAAATATTTTTCACAACATTGAATGAACATTTTGTTAATGTGCTGCAGATCTACAGATTTTATGAGAAAAATATATCAAATCAAAACTTAAAATTACACTTGAAGGTAGGGCCTTCCTGTCTCATGTGACTCATTGATGTGCAGGGAGTGCCAGAGTTGGTGATAGTGACTTTTTCACCGTTTGTGACAAACTTTAATAAAAGAGATGTATTTTTTTTTCCGGATGACGCAGGTTTGCTTTCCATGTCTATACGGTACGATACTGTATATGTCCTCTCAATGTAGGCGGATAACATCGTCCTTTTTCAGCTTTGATCAAACACCACACCCGTAACTCGCTGACACTGCACTTCACCAAAGCCAGTGACATCTCACTCAATAATTTACAACTTCAGCCTTAATCTTAACAAGCCTGGGCCAAAGGGGAGATTACCCCTGCTGGCTCCAAGTGGCCCCGTCAGCAGTTTAGACATATTAACAATCACAGCGTTATAGCTGTAGAGAACACCTCCTGGTAGGACCTTTCTTTTTGTATGTTTGCAGGATGTGATGTCAGATATACATCATTTGGTAGCCTGACTTGATAATTCAGGACTCAACAGCAGGATCAGGTCATTTACCACCAGCACTCCTTAAAGGTGCAGACTTCACAGGCAACTGTACTGCAGAGTTTGTAATGGACAGGATTGGTCCCCAACAAGAAAACATTAAAATACAACTGAGCCATTGGGACTTTTCCGAACACTCCTGCTCTTTCCTCTTCTAATTGGCTGACAAAACTGGAACCAGGTAATTATCAATGGGTAATGTAACCCATGTGGAAATAAATAGGGCAGTGGCCCTTCAGGCTTAAAGCTATTAATCCTTGCCGTGGGAGTTTTCGATTTTAAATTTATATTTTAATCATCTGTCGGGGCATCAGAATATAAGGCGCACAGTCAATGAATGTTTCATTTTTTATTTTTTAACATGGTCATATATAAAAGCACAAACAAAACTGCATATTAGGTGAGAGAAAAGAGTCAGGTATAAGTCAGCTAGTTAGCCAGACCGTATTACCTGCCTTCGCAGTAACTCTTGATTGTAACTCCCAACCTTGGAGTTACAACACATAAAAAACACAGACTGATACCGCTCAAACTAATGTTACTGTGACTGCACTAACTCCCCAACTTTATTGGTAACTCGGAAATAAAAGGAAAAAGGATTGTGTTACTTGAAGAGAATCTATCTGATCAGAACCGGATTTAAAACACTGTAAAACTATCAAATGAATGAACTCAGTAGGGGTGGGATTATATAAGCTTGCTTCTTCCCACTCCTTTTCAAGCAATAAATCAAACTCTACTTATACCTCAGTTAATTATCACTGTATTTAATTAAGCATATATGATTTAAGTGACATATTTGTTTTGTTTTCTGTCTTTTTAATCTATGCATTTCATCATTTCTGTAATGAGTTTGATAAATATGTGTAAATTCTTTATTGCTTTGACTACAATGCTTGAAATAAATCAATAAAATCAAATCAAAATCAAAGCAAAGTCTGACACTGTAACGCATTAGCCCATTATCGTTTTAACAAAAACACTCAACCTTGTTTGCAACTTGTAAACATTTTTACAGAGTGCAGCGTACCTCTCATGCTACTTTCACAGCGGGCTCTGAAACACATGTTCAAGCGACCGCTTTTAATGAAAAGTCTATGTAAATGCATGTATATGGGCATTTTGGGCCTCCATGTTCAAATCTATCACATTGCTTCGCAACTTCTTAAGTCCGTTTTGGGTTTTACGGACATAGAAGTCTATGGTATACATACTTGTTTGGAATACAATAGGCGAGGGGTCACTCGGTCCAGTTTTTTTTAATAGTCAATAGAGAGTATACAATAATATTCTGAATCTATTATTTAATATATTTGTCCCACGAGATACGTATTTAGTGTTTTTGTTATTTACCTATAGTTCTGTTTTGGGTTTTGGTATTTTCCTTCAGTCCCAGTCCATGACGTGATTTCTTTTGACTTTTGGTTTTGTTTCTCTGCTCCCCAGAGTCAAAACAAGAACATCTGACTTCTGCCGGAGGAATGCAGAAGACTTTAGAAGAGTGGCAAAAAATAACAACTGAGTGAAAGGCCAAAACAAAAGAAAGGATAAAAAATATGAACAAGTAAAAGATACATAATTAAAGGAGCTCAAGTTTTGATTGAAAAATATTATTTTGCAAAGGTTTAAGAACTTTTTTGATTATTTCTTAGTCTTTGTCAGTAATGACACCAACAACAATTCAAAAAATTGAATGTCGAGTTGGAAGCAACGCTTTTTGCTGTGGGCCCCCGTAACTATGGAGTTAATTCAGTCTCAATAATCAGAAATGCACAGAACCTTGTGTGCATTTCTGATTATTGAGACTGAATTAACTCCATACTAACCCCCCCCCCAACAATTAGTTGAGTAACCTCCTTAATTATTTTGTGTGAAAATGTCAAATATAAGATTGTAATAAATAGTTTCAGAAGAGTCCATTTACACTAAAACTTGTCCAAATTCTGTGTATATGTATCCTTTCTTTTGGTTAAGAATGGTTACTTTAATATGTACTTTTCACCTCCACAAGTCTGACCTCTTCTTAAGAAACCCCCAACATGGACACAACATAGACCTAGCAGAAGATACTGGTCTAAAAATACTTTATGAGCACAGACACTGAGCCAATCACAACATAGAGTCCATGCTGAAAACCTCACCCCCCCCCACAGCCTCTCCCTCCATGTATGAGCAGTAAAATACATTCTGCACCACCTCACCTCATTTTAAAGAGGTTAAAAAAGTTAATAACACCAAATGCCTCGTCGTCAGCAGTAAAATTAGTTTACACACTGCAGAGAAAACCAGGCCAGCAATCCCTATCTTCCAGTGCTGAAGCAGCTATGAGTGGGCGTGTGAGGCATATGTGTGAGAGAGATGGCGTAATGGAGGGAAGGCATGTGCAGCGTTTGCAGCAGTGACACAGAATGACACAAAAAAATTAAAGGAGGTGACTTTGAGAAAGCATTTACAAGTTCAGCAGAGTTCGGGTTCTGCCTAGTTTCACCCTTAAATATGTCACTGAAAAGGTAAAAGTTTTCTTGTTTCCTACATGGCCACAGTACAAAAAAGTGGACATTACACTTTTTCACTTCTAAGGGTCCCTAATGTCTAAAATAATAGAGCGTATTAGGAATACATTTTTCTTCAACACCAGGACTTTCTTGATTCCTATTTTCTTACATTTTGAATGTTTTCTGAAGGCTAACCAGGCAGGCACGACATCATTAAAAAATCAGGCGGCCACAGGGCAGTGACAGCCAGATTGCTGGTTGGCAACAGCTCTGATCGGGCGATGTGTAAATGTCGTCGGACGGCGGCTGTTCATATCAAGTGACACCGGCCGCCCAGTAGCCCGAGGGTATATAAACTGTCTTTTTACAGTCTGAGCAACCCTGCGCTGGAAGACTGTAAACCAGGGGTGTCAGAATCTAGGCCTCGAGTGCCGTGTTCCAACCAATCTGCCATTGAAGCAACTTATTGGCTAAACACACCTGATCCAGGTAATCAGCAGCAGATAAGGCAGGATTTCTGAAAAACCAGCAGGAGGCCAGCCCGCAAGGCCTGGAGTTTGACACCCTTGGTACAAACAGGGAGATCTTACTCCACACCAACAGCCCCCTTCCATAACTCAGAAATTAATTTCTAATACACTCCTGCTGCTCTTCAGAGCTATGTACTAGAAAACAACATTTTTTTTTTCAATTTAGTTAAAAACTTCACAATTACAATTGCTACAATATTGTGTTCATTGGTTTGTCATTTATTCACATTTCCACATCTATCTATTTCTTTTACCAGTTGTCTTATGTCTCCCATCCTCCTTTACAGTTCTCAGATGAAGACAGTCACAATGTCAGACTTGACTTCACAACACTCTGGCAACATCTTCTTCTCACACCAACATGTCACTTAAACCTTGACATACTGTCTAAAGAGAAAGATGAGACGAAGGCAAAGCCAAGAGGAAATATGGAAAGGGCATGCAGGGGAGACAAGGGACACTAAAGACCCAGTGAAGAGACATCAAAAAAGGTTGGAGGGAGGAAATGATTGAAAGACTGGAATTGAAAGATGACTCTGGAGAATAAACCTGAGAAGAGGAGCAGAGAAAGAGGGAGACAGGAGTGAAAACAAGACACATGATCAGACGTCACAAGACAGCAACACGGTGACAACACTGACTCAGAGCTGAGCAGAACATCTGAAGTCTGTCAGTCAAAGTGATGCATTTCACCTCAGAAACTCTTTGACCCTCAAGGCTGTTTTCTGACAGCCCAGATCTCTTTCCTACTCATTGACATTGGAAACTTCTTATTGTGATGTATAAATCAATAAAATGTGACACTTTTACTATGTTTGCAGATATATCCTAAAAGGACGAATTGTTGATTTAAAGATCTGCTTTACATTTGTAAGCACTCTAGAAAGTAGGAAAGTAATTAAATTTCTGCTGGAATTACATTAATTACAGAAATGTTCATAAAGTTATGATAGTCGAAAGAATGGACAATAGAGCTAAAGTTTTGGTGATGAAAGATTAAACCCACCAATTTGTTTTGATGATGATAGGGTTTCAGTCAAGCCCTAGCTTGGCATAAATGGATGCTTACTTAAACATGTTTTGTTATTTGTGTTCGTATCAACTAGAAATCTGACAAGTCAAGATGAAGACAAGGTGATTCATCTAGTCCATTTAAAAGTGTCTTTTTACCATTTACCAAATAAACTTAGATAAACCAAAACCAAAGATTTAACCCATTGATGCCTGAATTTATTTCAATCTATGAAAAAAAAGATACCCTGCAGGAATAATAAGATGGCCAAAGGAAGAGATACAGACCACGGATGTTAAGAAATGAAAGCCCCTCACCATGCATGGAGGGTTCCATCCTAAATCCAGCACCCTGAGACTGTATGCTAGCCACAAGGAAGGAGGCAGAGGACTAGTGAGCGTGGAAGCCACTATCCAGGATGAAACATCCAACATCCATGAATACATCAAGCTCAAGGCCCCAACTGAGAGTGTGCTCAGTGAATGTCTCAAGCTATGGAGAGCAGAGGATACAGTGCTGGAGGACAGATCCTCATGGGAGGACAAACACCCTGCATGGGTTGTACCACCGGACCATAACTGAAGTAGCTGATATCAAGAAATCCTACCAATGACTAGAAAGGGCTGGCCTACAGGACAGCATCCAAGCACTCATCCTGGCAGCTCAGGAACAAGCCCTGAGCACCAGAGCAATAGAGGCTCAGATCTACCACACCAGACAAGACCCAAGGTGTAGGCTGTGCAAAGAGGCGCCTGAAACAATCCAGTATATAACTGCAGGATGTAAGATGCTGACAGAGAAAGCATACACGGAGCGCCACAATCAAGTGGCTGGAATAATATACAGGAACTTGTGTGCAGAATATGAACTGGAAACCCCAAGGTCAAAATGGGAAACACCCCCAAAGGTGGTAGAGAATGAGAGGGCAAAGATCCTGTGGGACTTCCAGATCCAGACTGATAGGATGGTAATGGCGAACCAACCAGACATTGTAGTGGTGGATAAAGAACAGAGGAAAACCGTTGTGGTGGATGTGGCAGTGCCAAGCGATGGGAACATCAGGAAGAAGGAACATGAGAAACTGGAAAAATACCAGGGACTCAGAGAAGAACTGGAGAAAGCCTGGAAAGTAAAGGTGACAGTGGTGCCTTTGGTAATTGGAGCACTCGGGGCAGTAACCCCCAAGCTGGAGGAGTGGCTACAACAGATACCTGGAAAGAACACAGACCTCTCAGTCCAGAAAAGCGCGGTGCTAGTGTCAGCAGGCAGTCACAAGAATGCTTGCGCAACTTGCTGATGGTGGATGAGGGACACCTGTGTGGGAGGACGTGGTTACACACAGAGCAGGGAGGGTGTTATTTTATTATAGAACACCAGTGCTCGGCCGACGAGGGCAGCAAGAGGACTGTTGGAGCCAGCATGTGGAGTTCCTGACGCTTGGGCACAGCCGAAAGCAAGAGGACTGTTGGAGCCAGCGCGTGGAGCCTGTGGCGTTTGAGTTTGGCCTGCTGTCGGAGCCAGAGACGCGAGGTCCGTGACGCTTGGGCGCAACCTGCAGGCAGGAGGAGGGCTTGGAGCCGGAGGTGCGCAATTCACGACGCGTAGGCGGCAGAACATCGGCCACAGCCACCACAGGTCTTTATCGGGCGCGGACCAGCAAATCGCTCACGTGAAATCTCGGGGTGTAGCTGGCACACTTTACTTTTGGACGGGCTTCACCCCTCCAAAAGTTAAGTGTGCCAGCTACACCCCGAGATTTTGTGAACAGCCTGTAGCTCAGTCACCACTGGATTTTAATTGGGTTTTATATGGATTGACTTTTATTTCTTTTGCATGTGCTTTTAAAACTATTTGTGGGTTTGCCTTGTTCTTATTGAATGTGTACTGGTGGCTTGGAGTGCAGGCCTGCTCGTGTGAAGGACTTGGGTTTGGGACGAACATCAAGGTGGACACTTGGACTACAGCGTCATATGGACAATTACCACCACCGTTCCCCTGAAGACTCCTGATGCGACGGCTTTACATGTGTTCTGTCATTCTTGTTTTTTTTATTTATTTTTTTACCATTCCTGGTTTTAGACAATTTTATCAAAACCTTTTAACTACTAAGGCTTTGGCTGTCTCTGGAGCGACTGGCAACTCCCCAGCGGATCCCTAAAATTGTTGATTGCTCTGGGGCTTCACCCCCACCCCTCTGACACTACAAACAGCTTAGATACAGCACAGGACCATCAAGCTCCCAAACCTCTGGTAGAGGATCCGAGCTTGTGTGAGTAACCACCCGCGGAAGGGTGAGAGGGGCGTTATATATATATATATATATATATATATATATATATATATATATATATATATATATATATATATATATATATATATATATATATATATATATATATATATATATATATATATATATATATATATATATATATAGCCGGTTTAGCTTGTGCTGGTTTGCAGCGCCTTCCAACTGTGAAACCAGGGTTCAACTCCTGGCTGCTCCCTATTCCCTTCTCTACTTCTGTGCCAGTCCCAAGCCCGGTTGCTTTGAGAGGGTTGTGTCAGGAAGGGCATCCGGCGTAAAACATTGCCAAGTTTACCATGCGACTCGTTCGCTGTGGCGACCCCTGATGGGAAAAGCCAAAAGGGAAACATATATATATATATATATATATATATATATATATATATATATATATATATATATATATATATATATATATATATATATGTATATGTATGTATCTATATATATATATATGTATGTATCTATATATGTATGTATCTATCTATGTATCTATATCTATATACTTATATCTATATATAGATATGTACCCCTATAATAGTATTCTGTAGGCACCCTTCAAGTGTAAAGACTGAATTTTGTGCATGACCAGCTCATGTCACGACTGCGGCAAATTGAGTGTATGGCTGCCATTTTTGATTTACCCTGTCACCGATTTGCTTTTCTGAAAGCTAAAGTCCCATTAGTTTTCGCATACTTACAGTAGGTGTGTAAAATATATTCTCCACATTTGACCTATCCCCTGTGGGAGCAGTGAGCTGCATACACAGTCGCGCTCCGAAACCATTTGGTGGTTTAACCCCCTAATCCAAACCCTCAAGCAGGGAGGCATTGGTATGACTTGGCCTGGATTTGAACTCACGACCGTCCAGTCTCAGGGCGGACACTCTACCACAAGGCCCCTGAGCTGTACATCCATATCACAAAATGCACAGTTTTTCTGAAATATCAACTTAACAGGTTCCGCTTCAATAGGTTTCGGGCGTTGAGAAAACAAAAATCCTTGTTTGGATAAGAATCTAGCCAATTTGTGTGAGTTTCCTCAAATTGAGACCCAGATCATAAACCTTCTACAACCATGCTTGAAATCTGGTATGAGAAGACAAAACCAGTTCAGGCTATTTTTAATGAACCCTATAGGAACATAACTGACGCTGAGAGTCTAAAATTACAATTCTGTCTATTTAGTATTGTGTTGTTTTAGCCACTAAGAATTTAAAGATCGTAAATAGAATAGAAATAATTCTGTTAAAAATAGAATCTACTTCTTGCAGGAAAGCTGCTGTTCTGCTAAGGAATGTGGTGCACATATAACCACAACCAGACGTTTGTTATTCATATAGAAAATATGATAAAGAAATAATTTATCAAGGGTTAGAATAAATATTTGTTTTTCCAAGCACTGGAGGTTCAAGGTGGAGTTTAAGTCAGCAGAAGATCAAGACAGAAGATCTTCCTTTGTACTTGGTCAAAGTTGACAGCAGCAGACACAAGTTTGTCTCTGCATTCAGAGCCTCACAACCTCCTCGGGCGATGGGGCTGCATCGAGTTGAGCACTGAAGTCCTCGTCAGGATCACGGAAAGTTTCTGATGAGCGAAGCTGAAACGTCAAATTCTTCGGCAGTGCAGCTCAACTGCGCCTCAGGCGTCCGAGAGAGAAGAACCAACCAAATTGAGTCCTCTGGAATTAATTTAAATTTTGCAGGCAGTCAAACATTAATGCATGTCCCTTACACAAGCTGAATTAGGCTGATTTTTGCTCCTTCCTCGTAGGCTGTTGAGGTTTGATAATTAAAAACAGATTTAAATGAGCCCAAGATGGAAATTAGAATCAGTCTATACACACATCCACACACACACACACACGGGAAAAGGAGAGGCGCTGAGATCCCTGCAGACAGTGATGTAATCGGTGACCTTTGGAGGTGTCCACATTTACATTAACACACGAGGCAGCAGTTGGGGGGTGGGTGGATTCATTTGCCTTTTTAGATAAAACTGGAAATGGAGCAAAGAGCAAAAATGGGGAAATAGGAGAGAAGTTGAGATGACATATCTAAGATGGAAGGCTGAAGGAAATACTGAAGACTGCAAGAGTTCCTCTCTGTTTACTTTATTAACTTTTATATGGAAAAATATATACTTATATAGATGTGTTCATCTATATAATATATCTACAGTGAAGAGAGAGGTGGCAAAGGCCAAACAGAAAGCTTACGATGAGCTATATGACAGGTTAGACACAAAGGAAGGAGAGAAGGACTTGTACAGGCTAGCCAGACAGAAAGACAGAGATGGGAAGGACGTGCAACAGATAAGGGTGATTAAGGACAGAGATGGAAAGGTGCTAACAACCCAGGAGAGTGTACAGAAAAGATGGAAGGAGTATTTTGAGGAGCTGATGAACGTGGAAAATGACAGGGAAAGAAGGGAGGAAGATGTGGTTGTTGTGGAGCAGGAAGTAGCAGAGATTGGAAAGGATGAGGTTAGGAAGGCTCTGAAAAGGATGAAGAGCGGAAAGGCCGTTGGTCCTGATGACGTTCCTGTGGAGGTATGGAAGTGCCTGGGAGAGACAGCAGTGGAATTTCTAACAAGGTTGTTCAATAGGATTTTAGAGTGAGAAGATGCCTGAGGAATGGAGGAGAAGCGTTCTGGTTCCGATCTTTAAGAACAAGGGTGACACGCAGAACTGCAGCAACTATAGAGGAATAAAGTTGATGAGCCACACAATGAAGCTGTGGGAAAGAGTAGTGGAAGCCAGGCTTAGGAAGAAGGTGGAGATCTGTGAGCAGCAGTATGGTTTCATGCCCCGTAAGAGCACCACTGATGCCATTTTTGCTTTGAGAATGTTGATGGAAAAGTACAGAGAAGGTCAGAAGGAGCTGCATTGTGTGTTCGTAGATTTAGAGAAGGCGTATGACAGGGTGCCGAGGGAGGAGCTGTGGTACTGTATGAGGTCGTCTGGAGTGGCAGAGAAGTATGTCAGAGTAGTTCAGGACATGTATGAGAGAAGTATGACGGTGGTGAGATGTGCTGTAGGTCAGACAGAGGAGTTCAAGGTGGAGGTGGGACTACACCAAGGATCAGCTTTGAGTCCTTTTTTGTTTGCTATGCTGATGGACAGGCTGACAGACGAGGTAAGACAGGAATCTCCCTGGACAATGATGTTTGCGGATGACATTGTAATTTGCAGTGAGAGTAGAGAGCAGGTGGAGGAACAGCTAGAGAGGTGGAGGTTTGCTCTGGAAAGAAGAGGCATGAAGGTCAGTCGTAGTAAGACAGAATACATGTGTCTGAACGAGAGGGATCAAGGTAGAAGCGTTAGGTTACAGGGGGCTGAGGTGAAGAAGGTGCAGGAGTTTAAGTACTTGGGGTCAACAGTTCAGTGTGATGGGGAGTGTGGAAAAGAGGTGAAGAGGCGAGTGCAGGCAGGTTGGAGCGGGTGGAGGAAAGTGTCAGGAGTGTTGTGTGACAGAAGAGTGCCAGCAAGACTCAAAGGAAAGGTGTACAAGACAGTGGTGAGACCAGCTCTGCTCTATGGGTTAGAGACGGTAGCAGTGAGACAGAGACAAGAGGCTGAGATGGAGGTAGCGGAGATGAAGATGTTGAGGTTCTCCTTAGGAGTGACCAGGTTAGACAGGATAAGGAACGAGTACATCAGAGGGACGGCTCATGTTGCCTGTGTTAGCGACAAAGTCAGAGAAGCCAGACTGAGATGGTTTGGACATGTTCAGAGGAGGGATAGTGGATATATTGGTAGAAGGATGTTGGAGATGGAGCTGCCTGGCAGGAGGGCAAGAGGACGGCCAAAGAGGAGATACATGGATGTCTTAACAGAGGACATGAAGTTGGCTAATGTTAGGGTAGAAGATGTCCATGATAGAGTGAGGTGGAAAAGGATGATTCGCTGTGGCGACCCCTGATGGGAAAAGCCGAAAGAGAAAGAAGATATAGATGTGTTCATATGTGTATGCATTTTTAATTGACATTAAATGAAAAAGGTACAAAGCAACAGATTCATGAAGTCTGTAATGTTTTTTAACTTTGTCAAAAAGTTCATTGTTTACTGCAATTTCAAATTTCTAAAGGCTTTACGCTCAAAGCAGCCTGACATTTCTCACTATGCTAGATACATTATTTTTCAATGGAAAAATGTTTAATATTGATTTTATTTATGTTATTTTAGGTTAATAAAGGCTACATTTCTCAGACTATCAAAGTAAGAAAGAAAAAAAAAAGCAAATACCAAACTAAATTAACATTAAATTTTGCATAATTTCAGCTCATGCTAAAAAAACAAACAAAAAACAATCGAAGAGTTTTATCCAGACATGAAACTTTACTTGAGTCCTTAAAACTAATAGATTTTTTTCTTAAATTCTTTTCATCCGTAATGTTTTATTTTTTTTTTTATGTTGAGCATTTAGGTCTCTAAAAAACTCTTTCATCAATGTCCCAAAAACGATAACTCCAACATCAATGATAGTTCTGGAGATCAATTATTGAGCCAGTGTCTTTTTCATTGTTGTTTAAGGTGGCTTATGCTCGTCACACACGACAATGTCTGACGTTTAAAAATTCTTCCATCCAACAAGCCTGTATTTTGTTTGTTTTAACAGACAAAGTTCTGGTCTCCTTTCCTTTAGAATATCTTCCAGCATAAGGCCTTTGCCTCAAAAAGCTCATTTTCTTTCCAAAAGCTATATCAAGATTTAGGCCATTATCAGGTTTTTACATACTATATAAGAATTTGCACTCATCCCGAAGCACTTTTTGGGAAAAAAAATACAAATCTTCTGAGAACAAAGGACTGAACCTGCTGTGATAAAGGACAGTGAGATCCTTTCAGTCTTGAATTTTATAAAATCTGTGCTGCTGGAGCTCAATGCAGATCAGCAAACTGATTTTCAAGAAATGTTAATGTTCTCGAATAGCTTTATTCGCTTTATTTCCATTGAAGAAGAATAAGTGGAAGACAAAATTGAAATTTTTTGCCTCATAACTGCTATACTGTAGCAGCTGCAGTATAGATTTAATAAGTAAGACATATTTACTTTTAGGGTTTTAAGATCCCAAAGCACTATCTGATCTGTTTATGCAACTGATTTCCAAATCTACCTGATGAAATCACTTTAACTATCATAGATGGTAGATGACTGTGACACTTCGCAGTGTTTTATACACATTAAGTTGCTTTTTTTCTTTTTGATTTTTATGATTTTTTACTATGATCCAAACCCCATGAGCCATCCCCTTTGTCTACCTGGTTTTCTACTCTCTACTTTCTAAGTCTTTAACCCTTGTGCTATCTTAGATAACCCCACCCTTTCTTTGACGTGTTCTCCCTACCATGACAAAGGTGGAAAGATTTCCTGTAATCCATGGACACCAGTGAAGATCACAAATCATTGAAGAAAAAAGGTTCAGCACACTGTCTAGTGGGTCTAGAGGACCCAACTCCCAATGTTAAAGTGCCTAGGATAGCACAAGGGTTAAGTCTCATGGGCATGTTTTGTTGTGGGTGTGTGGGAGTAGCCAAAAACTAGCTGATCAAAAGAGAAAGTAGTAACAGTGACAACAAACTTCAAACAGAATGCACCGTATTACTAAAGCCCTCAATTAATAATAATAATAATAATGGATTGGATTTATCTGCGCTTTTCAAGACACCCAAAGCGCTTACATTGTGTCCATTATTCATTCACTACTCATTCATACTTGGTGATGGTAAGCTACGGTTGTAGCCACAGCTGCCCTGGGGCGGACTGACAGAGGCGTGGCTGCCATTTCGCGCCTACGGCCCCTCTGACCATCACCGGGATCATTCATGCGCATACACACACCAGTGGAGCCACACTGGAGGCAAGGAGGGTGAAGTGTCTTGCCCAAGGACACAACGACATTTTGGCTGGTGGGAGCGGGGATCGAACCGCCAACCCTTCGATCATTGGACGACCCGCTCAACCACCTGTGCCACTGTCGTCCCTAAATTAATTCCAACTAAGCGATCAAATGCTTCGACATGCTTCGACTGAGGCTGGGGACTTCCAGTGAGATGAGGAAATCTGCGGTGATTTGTCTCACGGAAACCTGGCTGAACGACAACATGCCGGACCTAGCCTTTCACCTCGACGGGCGGCTTCTGTTCCGGGCGGACCGCAACCAGCAGTCGGCAAAAGCCCGTGGGGTTGGATTGTGTATCTATATCCACAAAGGTTGGTGTACGAACTGCACAGTGGTGCCGGCCACACTATCTGCCTCGTGAGTTTACGGCGGTGTTTATCATGGCTGTTTACATCCCGCTGGGCGCTAATGCTAATGCTAACAAAGCGGCAACAGAGCTACACAACAACATCAGCTCGCTCCAGCACAAGCACCCGGAGGCTTTTTACATGATTGCAGGGGACTTCAACCATGTAAACCTGACAGACACTTTGCCCAAGTTCCACCAGCATATAAGCTTTCCAATACGAGGAAATAACACTCTGGACTGTGTCTATGCCAACAAAAAGGACGCATACAGAGCTGTCCCCCATCCTCATTTGGGCTTCTCTGACCTCATAGCAATCATGCTGGCCCCTCCTTACCGCCCTCTCCTCAGATGCCAGGCGCCAACACAGAGGACCATCACAGTGTGGCCCAGTGAGGCTGCACCACCTCTGCAAGACTGTTTCCAGCACACAGACTGGGAGGTCTTTAGGGAGGCAGCTTTGCACGAGGGGGAGGTGGACCTGGATGATTATACATCAGGAGTCCTCGGGTACATCAGATAGTGCACGGAGGATGCCACCAGCACCAGGACTGTAACGGACTATCCCAAACAGAAACCCTGGCTGAATGCAAGGGTGTGGTCTCTGCCGAAAACAGGAATGCTGTGTTCCAGTCTGGTGACAAGGTGGCACTCAGAGCAGCGAGAAGGGAGCTGCATGCTGGGGTGAAGAGGGCCTAGGCCGCATATACTCAGAGGATTCAGGGACATTTTACATCCAATAATCCCCAGAGTATGTGGAAGGGCATTAAGTGCATCACAGACTACAACACCAGAGATGCACAATGCCCTGAGGACCCCTCTCTACCAGACGCACTCAAACTCTTCTAATCCCGCTTTGAGGACTCCAACCCCCCCCCCAGCACCAGACTCACCATCCCACCTGACGAAGAGCCTTTCAGCATGATGCCCGCTGAGGTGAGGAAGACCCTCCAGAGGATCAACCCTCACAAAGCTGCTGGACCCGACAACATCCCTGGATGGGTGCTGAAGGTCTGTGCACACCAGCTCACAGAGGTGCTTAAAGACTCAACACCTCCCTGAAGCAGTCAGTGGTCCCCACCTGCCTGAAAACCGCCATCATCATTCGAATCCCCAAAACATCCTCGGTGATGGGCCTGAATGACTATCGGCCGGTGGCCCTGACACCGATAGTCATGAAATGCTTTGAAAAACTGGTCATAACCCGCATCACAGAATCCATCGATATCACCAAGGACCGGCACCTATATGCTCACAGGTCAAACCGATCCACAGAGGACGCCATCTTCTCTGTGGTCAACACAACCCTCACCCACCTAGAGAACAAGAACTCGTACGTTCGACTGCTCTTCGTGGATTTCACATTAGCCTTCAACACCATCATCCCACAGACCCTTATCCAAAAACTACACACACTCGGACTGAGCCCCACCCTGTGCAACTGGGTCTTGGACTTCATGACAGACAGACCACAGTCTATGAGGATCCACATCTCCTCCTCCCCGATCACCCTCAGCACGGGCTCCCCCCAGGGCTGTGTGCTAAGCCCCCTCCTGTTCACCCTGCTCACGCATGACTGCACAGCGAGTCTTCCCAGTTTTCTGATCATGAAGTTTGCGGATGACGCAGCTGTGGTCGGATGTATCACCAACAACGATGACTCCGACTACAGGCAGAAGGTGGAACATCTGGAGGGCTGGTGCAGAGACAATAACCTCTGCATCAACGGGAAGAAGATCAAGGAGATGATCATGGACTTCAGGAAGGACAGACACCCCCCATTTAAATCGGAGGGGCTGTGTTGGAAGTGGTTTACAGCTTCAGGTATCTGGTCGTGCACATCTCCAACGACCTTACCTGGAGCACCAACACTTCCTGCCTGATCAAAAAGTCACATCAGCGCCTCTATTTCCTGAGGGGGCTCAGGCGTGCTGGGATGGGGATCGCAGTCCTGACCTCCTTCTACAGATGTGTGGTGGAGAGCGTCCTATCCTCCTGCATCACTGTGTGGCACGGCAGCTGCTCTGTGGCAGAGAGAAAAGCTCTGCAACGAGTGGTTAAAGCTGCACAGAAGACTGTGGGCTGCAGCCTGCCGACCACCACTAATATTATTGCGACCAGATGCATCTTGAAAGACCCCACTCATCCCTCACACCCTCTGTTCTCTCTGCTCCCCTCAGGAAGAAGGCTGAGGAGCATAAAGAGCAGAACCACGAGACTGAAGAATAGTTTCTTTCCTGAAGCAGTCAGACTACTGAACTCGAGAAGATCACTGTAACCCACCCCCACCCCCATGGACAACTTGCTAAATCTCAAGTGCAATATCAACAGACTGTACAATACTGTGATATACTCTCCACTGTTCAATTTGTAATATGTTCTCCACAGTGCAATACTATAATATATTCTCCACTATTCAATTTTGTAATATATTCTACACTGCGCAATACTCAGTAGGAATCATACTATAACATATTGTTATTTACTTAATCTTGTCTTCTCACTGTAAATGGCTGCCGGGAACATAGACCCTAATTTCGTTTTATCACTGTGATAATATGACAATGAAGATTCTGCTTTTAATTTCTGACTTTAAAGTCTTTCTGGGGTGGCCGTACCGCAGCGGTACAGCAATCAACCTCTGATTGGAAGATTGTAGGTTTCCACCCTGCCCGCCCATGCGTCGAAGTGTCCTTGGCCAAGACACTGAACCCCACTTTGCTCCTGGTGGTTATTTGTTGGCGCCAGTGTTCGGGAGCATGGCCACCATCAGTGTGTGAATGTGTGTGTGACTGTGTGAATGGGACTGTGACTGTTCATCCCTGTGGGCCTTATAAAAAGGTCATAAAGCACTATTTTACCTTTAACTTAACTATAAAATAATGGCACGTGCAACCAGAGGGATTTCCGGTAGCAGACCCCGAAAAATACTATCTTTCTTATCTTGCCTGTTATTGCCTCCATGTGTTCTTGGAAGCAACAGCAGATGTGATTGGAGAGAAGGAGGCTGAGGGGTCTATAGGTCCACTGACACCCCCATTCCCTGAACCCAGATATGTGACTTAAGACAAATAGAAAAAATAGATGTGGAGAAAGGAAGAAGTTAGTTGTGAACAGGGAATTTACAGTTGAAGCACTTACTCTAAATCAGGGGTGTCAAACTCCAGTCCTTGAGGGCTGGCCTCCTGCTGGTCTTCCAGAAATCCTGCCTTATCGGCTTCAGATTACCTGGATCAGGTGTGTTTGGCTAATGGAGAGCTTCGGTAGTAGATTGGTTGGAAAACATCTTGGACACCGGCCCTGAGGCCTTGATTCTGACCCCCTGCTCTAAATAATCTGACCTGTTTGTTCCTTAAGACACCAACAAATGGATTTTCTGCCCAGAGGTAAACTGAATGTCTTTACTTGATCACTCACAGACCGACAATGATTAGAAAAATTTACTTCAAGGCCTGAAAGTTTGAAACTGTTAAAAAAAAGAAACTATATGTTTTCACAATGTGACAGAACATGGAAATAGTCTTTAGAAAAAAATTGTGTGAACACAGTTGGACAACTGCACTGTTTTAATCTCAGCCAGGGTGGTAAAACTGTGCAAACCTGATAAGATCAATCAACCCAGCATGTTTACACCACACAGAGTCATTTTCAGACTTTTACAGAAACAGCATTTCTCAATCTCTTATTTGGGTCTCTGCTTTTAATGACTCAACTCCCCTGCCGCCATTATTTGTCTCTCCTTTTACAGAGTGGTGGGCCTGCGAGTATTCCTGACTTGTCAGCTGTGATTTACCGCGCCA
Source organism: Oryzias latipes (assembly GCF_053564925.1). Taxonomy (NCBI): domain Eukaryota; kingdom Metazoa; phylum Chordata; class Actinopteri; order Beloniformes; family Adrianichthyidae; genus Oryzias; species Oryzias latipes. The sequence continues at coordinate 23,734,937 of NC_136241.1, read as the reverse complement.
TTACAGGACTCGGGTATAAAACACAGGGCTGATAACAAATGCATGGAAAATAAAAATCTGCAGGTGTTTGCACCGGTGTGCTTCTCCAGGCGAAAAATCAGGTGGAGTTTCCCAAGATCATTTCTCTTAAGCTCTGACGACTCCACCAGTCCTCTTCTCTCCTTCCATCTCTCTCTTGCTGCCATCTTTCTTTTGCATCTCAATTTTTCACTTTTCCTCTATTTCTTGAACGCTTTTCAATCTTCTAAAGCAACATGTATTTCTCATTTTATGATTAAGGATACACCTAGGAAAAACCTCGTAGGTCACTGACTCAAACAAAAAAGTATATGTTACGTTGATATGTCTGTTTAACTTAAACATAAAAAAGCTGTTTATGCAGGGGTTAATTTAGCATATATGTGTTTTTATTTGGGAAATTCTTTCAGAAAACTGAGACAACCTATGTGCAGGTCCTTATGTAAGTTTTGGTAACTTTAAAATAAACTATATGGTGAGAAGAAATTGACAGTACTTCAAAAAATTATACAACTCAAATCCAAACTGTTGTCTTTAAATAATGGTTTCAAAATCCATAGTGATGACCTTGTTTTTTAAGCTGACTCCCACATGTACAAATATTGATCCAACAAAAAAGAACCCAAATAAATTGACTCAAACTAACTCAAAAAGATTGATGACAAAACGCTCAATCTCTGTCTTATTTACCTATTTACCAATATCTAAAAACAGAACAAAATCAACATGGACCCAACAAGCATGTTTTGTCTGTTTTTCCATCCTATGTAATTCTAGAACTTATTCATGACAGGCTACAAGTTAGCCGTGTCAGTGTTTTCTCAAGACCTGACTGATCACGTAAAAACAAACTGTACTGTGACTATGATAACTCCCAACCTTTACTACCTTTTTAAAAGGCCCAAAGCACGTTACAGTCCTAGCCCCATTCATCCATTCACACACACATGAAGGGGGCTCTGCTCACAAATATTGGCGGCAACCAACAACCTCCTCCAGGAGCAATGTGGGGTTCAGTGTCTTGCCCAAGGACACTGGACCTGAGATCTTTCAATCAGAGGTCGACTGCTATACGTGTGCTCCACGGCTACAGAGGTATAGCAGTCCAACAGTGCTACATATTAGCCATGTTTAAGTGTTCACAATACTTGTATTTCTTTACTTTTTGCATCATGCAGAAAAACTGACCGATGCCACTAAACAAATATTACTATGACTATGCTAACTCCCAACCTTGTTAAAAATGTTAAAAAATCAAAAAAAAAAAAAAAAAAAAGAAACGATGCAACACCACTAAATGTGGCAACTTGTGCAAAAAACAGAATGAGATTTTGACAGAGCACTATGTACCTCTGACATCAGTCACTTCGACATCAGTAAGCACAACCAGAATTTTTATATATATATAGTGCTCTTGATAACATGGTGCACTGTTGAAAAAAAAAATTGGCTTTGCACCTTATAGTGCAAAACATATGTTTGCTCCAATGAACAGAGCTAGTTTTACCACAACTTGAATGGCAGAAACCTGTCTGGTAAACAGTAAGTGAATCAAAAACTAGAGATTTCCACCTCGAGCTGAAATAAAAGCAAGTGATAAAGATGAGAGCTGGTTTCTGTCATCTGCTTTTGGGGTTCTGTGAATCACCAAAAAGAAAAGGAAAAACTTTGTAATTAAGTCTTAACTTGAACTAAAACAGCTGTACAATAATCAAATGTATAAGCTTTCTCTGCAATAATTAGATTCACAGGTAGCTCCCAGCATCATTCTGTAGTTATTTTAAATTATTTTGGCATTAAAAAAGAAATTCTTCTAATTTTCCCTTGACAAATGTTTCTCATCGCTCTCTGTCTGCTCTCAGTTGCTGAGGTTATCCTTCACTGACAAACTAAAGTTTCAAAGCGTCGGCTCTGTCTTATTTTACATTTGAAAGACAACTCAATGTTGCTTTTATGTAAGAAATGTGTCACAGACAGACTGACAGATGGAGTCAATCTGGAGAAATGAGCCATCATCAGCCTGTCTTCATTTGTGTTTCACAAAACAAGTTTTGTTGTATAGAAATTAGACTGCACTGACAATTGGCAGACAGATGGGCCGAAGGAAATACACATCAGAACAATGGAGAGGAGTGGATGTATAGTCATGCCATTCTGGTAAATGTCACTAGTTGGGGCATCAGGGATTTAAGAAAAAGAGTGGAAGAGTCAGACCATTGGACATGTGACAGGTCTTTCCCCTCCGCCTTGTTGCAGCCCCTGCAGCAACACGCTCGGCTCTGACCACCATCTGGGAGGAAAGGGGATGAGTTCTGCAAAGACGCTGCCAACGTCCTTTGCTGATTGGTCTGTAGGCTTTGGAAAGACTTTTTGCCCAGCTTCAAACACAACAAACAGAATGGATGAATACATGCCATGAGCAGCAGGTCTCTGTTGGAGGCTGGGGGAGAGAAGAGGGGAGGACAGCTGAAAAGCTGGGAGGCAGATACAGTGAGATTCCATTGGTAATGCGATTAATACAGAGATGGGGTTTTTTTTAAGCCTGACAATGAAGGGCTGGTCTGTATAATTATTTTCATACATCTTTTATTTTTAAATTTAGTTAAATCACCCTTTAGTTATATAAAAAGGCACTTTTCATGATTTGAGCACTCAAATTGCTTTAAGCTACATTTACACTGCCCTCGGCAATGTACGATCAACCGATCACTTTCAATAAAAAATGTCTATGCACGTGTGTAAGTGTGCATTTGTGGCTTCCACGTTCAAAACTCTTGCATTCACGAGTCCCCATGCAAGTTATTAGGACCTTTTTCGGGCTGTATGTACAGCCCGAAAAAGGTCGGGAGCAGCCGTTGAACATGTGTTGAAAGCAAAACCAGGTGAACTTTGACCAATCAGGGACTCAGATTTGGTAGTGACGTATGGATGGTGTCCCTTTTCCCCTTTGGTCACGGAAGTGCCAACCATTTAAAAATTGATCATGAATGAGAACTTAATAATTGCAGTTTGTGCTCGGCCTGTCACAAAACTGTAATTATAAAAGAAAGTTAAGGCTTGGCTCTGCTGCAAGGAAACGGTATTTTGGGAATATTTTCATACACAGGAACATTGCCACAGTGCACACCCAGACTAGAGCAGCAACAGGGCTACGCCATAGCCGTGAGGCTGCAATGTTAAACCCCAGCTGCCCCAGTGAAGGCTAGCAGCAAAAACCACAAACCAAGCCAGTAAGCCCTGGAACAAAGGATTCAGAACAGGATACACTGGGGCTAAAATTATTATAGAGAGAAGGTTAAAATTAAATACATAACATTTTTTGAAAAATATAAAATAGAAAGACTATACAACAAATACATAAAATTATGTAATTAAATCATTAATATTTAACCAAATAAGATCATCTAAACGCAATGTATTAAGGTGGGTCTTGAGCCTCTTCATAAAAACCTCTAAGGTTTCTGCAGTCCTGAGGTTCTAGAGGACATGCTAGTCATTTGCAGACACTTTTTTCCAAAGTAATTTATAAATGTAGCGAAAATAAACCATTGAATCCGGAGTTACACTTTCAGCTAAGCACTGTGTAGGAAAAGTGTCCCTACCACATCAATGTTTTAGAGTAGATCTTTTTGTTGATACACCAGAAGCTTTCTCTGGTGCACAACATAAGATTTTTAAGCCCTTAGGAAAAAAGCAAAAAACACATAATATCCACCTCAGTGCCTCAGTTTGCCCTGATTAGTAATAATTTTTAACACGTTTCTGAGAAGATATTACCAAGTCTTGAAATTCATACATTTTTTATGGTTTCGTGTCATATCTGTTATGTTAGTCACATAAAAGCTATCAAGTTCTGCTCATAAGTTCAAACTTCCTGACAGAATTTAGAAAATGGTTATTATTTTTCTAATCAGGCAAAGCCCATAATTCTTTATAATGTCTTCATTAACTGACTTTATAACCTGATGCAGCCTCATTCTCATTCCAGGATCAATGAAGCCTTTCTGAACAGTTTTTTCTTTGTTTTTTTATGACTGGGATTCAAAAAAATCACAGAGTGATAATGAAACAAATCATGCTAAAAGTGAAAACATTTGAATTTTTTTAGAACACCTTTGTTGTAGTTTATCCCTAATTTATCTTAGAATTAGCAAAACCCTCGATTTAAAAAGAAAAAAAAATCAAACTTGGAATAATGAATCCAAAAATATTTACCGTAATATTTCTCACTCTATTCTTTTCTTTTAAAGGTGTTTCTCTTCCTGTGGCCCAAATCTAAGCAGACACAGTGGAACTCTGCAGTTATAACAGGTTTTGACTTTTGCATCACTATAAGACTTAATAGTGCACATTTCTGCAAACAAAAATGTGTCATTTTGTTCAAGATAGAAAATTACGCTCTATGAATATCACGCTCTATGCCTTCCTGACACAACCCTGTTTTTTATCTGGGCTGGGGTCTGGAACAGGGGAATTAAATAATTTATTTTTTGGTCTGTCTGTAGATATCTCATTGACTTTGGCTAAAAACTGTCAAAAGGGCAAACACAATGAATATGAGGAAAATGACCTATTGGACATATGAGGATCAATTTCATTTAAAGCCAGTTTATCATTTTTGCAGCTATATTTGTCTTGGAAGGACATGCTTTTGCTGAATCCAAACATTTTCTTAAATAAGCAGGACAACAGCAAAAGTTGGGGAAAAAGGCTGCATTGGGCTGCAGCAAATGTTAACTTTGAAGGTTAGCATCAATCAAAGGCCTAAACCCTTTTTTGTGTGCAATTTCAAGATTAAGTGCACATTTCCATGACAGTACAGTTATTATGGATGTTGAAGAAACCAAACTGTAAATGTGTTTATTCCAGGTTTAAGTTATATCTATTTGGAGGAAACGGAGGCTGACATGTTTGTAAAACAAACCTTACTTGGTGAACTAACCTGGTTCAAGTATTTGGATTTTAAACTGGACTCAATATAGAAATTAAGGCTTTGTCCCTTGAAGACAACATGTTAAATTTCATACATATTAGAAAACATTTTGACTTCAAGATTGATTTCTTTGTGTTTGGGCTATTAGTTATTTCTAGATAGACAAAAGTCTCTACTGACAAAGCTTTTTTTTTTTTTCTGTAGGTTAAATTAATAATAGAATGTAAAAATATAACAGGTTTACATCCCAAATTATTTACGTTCTTCTCCAAGTAGTCAAGTCCAGTTGGGCCAAACCCAAAAATTTAAAAGTACGATTAAATGCCTCTCTGCTTGACACCTAGCAATGAGGGTTTGGATTTGGGGGGTGGTTATAATGCTGGGATGGTTCTTGAGCATGGTTGTAAGTACAGCTTCCTGAGGGATTGGTCAAATAGACACACCCAGCATTATAACTGTAACTTTAATGAACATTGAGAAGTAAGTAATCAGGACCTGAATGGTAAATAAGTTGTGTTTTTTTTTCCCTTCTTGTCGAAGCAGAGCTAGGGGGCAAGGGGGGGGGGGGGGACTAACCCCCAGCATAAAGTTTTGCCCTCCCAATTTTTGAGTCAATATTAGTATCAATATTGGCAAAAAAAAAGGAATTATCAAGCATTGGAAAATTAACAAAATAAATATTTTTTACTTAAATCTTAGGCCCCTCAAATTATTTGTTCCGCCCCTGAGTGCCTGCTGGTCAGGGCTGTCAGCACCTTGAACTTTGCTAAAATTTGTGCCGTTTCTTTGCTATGGCAGGCGGAAATTCTTATTTTTGGAAAACTCATGTTTTAAGGAAATAATCTTGATAGATTTTTCTAAATACCAAGAATAACTGTAAATAGATAATAAGCAAAATGTAACTGTTAACAATAGAACTTATTTGTTAGGTCTGAAGAATTCAGAGTTTCGCAGTTGTGCTATTTGCTGCACAACACTTTAAGCTGAGGGGAGCAACAGTTCTTGCTTACCACCCTTCCAAACTCGTCTGCCCCCCTCCCGCCCCCCATAAAAAAATGTTCTAGCTGCTTCTTGTTAATTAAACTTAAAGTTTTTTTTTTCTTTTTCTTTGGTTTGACTCTGCATTGCACTCTTATTTCTAAAATCCATGTGTCCCTTTTCCCCAGAGGAGAATCAACTTGTGGTTTCGAAGGTTGAGTTAAAATTGATGCTGCATCATGGCTAGGGCCAATCTGTAACCATGTCCTGTGGAAGCTCTGCAGCAACTGTTGCAATAATGACAAATCAGATGCAAAATATATGTTTTATGCCATTTGTGGCATTTGGTCATTGATTAACATCAGTTTGCTTAGAAAATCAAATTAAAATTACTTGTTAAACTTGTTAAGAAACTCACACAGATGACAAAATAAGAAAAAAAGATTTAAAAAAAAAAGCTGGAGGTTATGCTTCCATTTACTGCATTTATTTTCTAAAACATGTTCTTAAAGCATCTTCAGTTTCCCTGAAGAGGGAAAAAGCTGTTTATGGCACTTTTTGCTGTTTAAAATATATAAAGACGCAGAAATCAAGACGTGCTGGTCTGGTCATCTTCTAATAAAGGAATGTCAGCTAAGTTTATATTGCTGTGAGGCAGGTTAGATTTACAGTACTAATGATATGTTGCAATAGTGGCAACAAATCAGTACATGCGCTTTGGATTTATGGTTATTTACTATAAATGTCACTAGATTGCCTGAGCAGACTTGATTGGCGGCTGTTCTCCTAACTGGAAGAGATCCGTTGTAGATGTAGCACTTCTGCTTTTTTCTCCAACTTATTACAAGATGATTCTAAATAAAAAAATACTACGTTCACCAGAGGAGGCCTTTCTTTGTGAGTGCAGTGTTCCTAAGCCTAAAAGCCATAAAAAGGGCCAGATTCAGATGTTTTTGTTATCAAAATGCAGAGTGATTCATTTTAAAGCAGCTTTAAACTCAGAGCATGATTTGCTTTGATGGGTTTGCATCTGCTTTTATCTCTTGATGTGTGTCAGTTTGCTTTACTCGACTCTGGCAGATCATTTCCATGTCTGCGAGTGAGCTCACAGACATTGCTCTCTGCAGTGCATAAGGGGCAGGCATTTTGTTCACAATTGATATGAGACGTTCAGGGAGGTTTGTTTCACTCTGCTGGGATATCTTTACAAGGCCACAGAGAAATAACAGCCGATTTCTGCCTCTGAGTGATAAAGCGAAGCGAGCTGTCTGACCTCCTGATATCACTGCTGCTCTCTGGAATCTCATTTTAACGGTAGATTGTGCCTGTCGGGGGGGGGGGGGGGGGGGGGGGGGGGCATATATCTTGCTTTTATGGAGATGCTGAAGGTGCAGTGAGAAGATGTAAATGAGGCGATGAGGAGACAGGGGTCTTTTAATGCCATTTTATCATGATGTGCGTTTAATCTGAAGAACAAGACTGCCATCTGCTGTTTGGTGTGGTTAAAACAAATGGACTTCAACCAACCCAGTCTCATCCTAAAATGTGTAGTACTTCAACCGGTGGGATGGCTGGGGTGCTGTTCGGATGTCTTTGAAGTGGCCATGGACCGCCACTGGGGGCAGCGGTTGGGACTCTCAGATGGTGGTAGGCCTTTTAGCTGATGCTTGTTAGGCCTTAGATTAGGCCATAGACATCTAGGCAGCCAGCCTCTGCCACTGTAACCTTCTTGCATATTTTTTCAGAGAATTGTGACATCTGTGGTTGTTTTTTGTCTACTTGGACATCTGAATGTGTAGCGTGGGATAGTGCAACAAAATTAAGCCCTGACTGTTAATCCTCCAGCAACCATCATTGTCTATTTTGATGTTTTTTTCTATATGCATCCACTGTTTTGTTTATCTGTACTCTGTAGCCTCCATCCCTTCCTCTTTTAATCTTTTTTTTTTCCATATCTTATTTTCCAAATCATCTCTCCAAATCAGCTTCAGTTTTTTTTCTTTTGTGCTGTTCAGAACTTTGGGCCCAGAAGAAAAAAAACAAACAAAAAAACCCGAATAATTGAATATAAAATAAAAAAAAAAGGTTCAGTTTCAGCCCTGTGATGGACTGGCGACCTGCCCAGGATGCACCCGGCCTTGGCCCAACGGTGGCTGCGATAGACTCCAGGAGTGTTGTGACTCTACAAAGAATTCATTGAGTTTGGAAAATGGATGGATGGTTCTGTTTAAAATATAAAAGGGGTCCATGTAAATATAAACCCAATTCACCTAAGAAGCACATAACATACGTCCAGTTATGAAAAAAAAAATAATATCTGTATATCTCCCTAACATTGGTTGCTCTCAGCTTCTGTTTTCTTAGTATCTGGACAGGACAAATAGAAAACAAAACAAAAATAAATAAAAAACAATGAAAGAAGTTAATGCTACAACACACAAGTCATAAGTAAAAATGTATTGCATTTGCTTTTTAAAGCAGTGGCTTTAATTTACGTGTACACCATGGAGAGTTTGCCTTTCCATTGCAGGGCCACATAACAAACAAGACTGGTAAATGTTTTATTATACGTTTCTAATAGGTTTTTGAAGGATGCTGCAAAAAAAAAAAAAAAATTTAAGGTTCATTCTTTAAAATCAATGGCTTAATAAGGTGTACAATATAATTGAGTTTGCAGTTAATACCATCTCTTTGATTTATATATAAAAAAAAATAATTCTTAAAAAAAAGAGTCAAAAAAATGTCAAAGATGCAAACTGAATAATCCAGATATGACATATTGGCCAATTTTTTGAGACAAAGGTGATGTAATGTTCACGACTAAAGCAGTAAATGTCCCCGGAACCCCATTTTTATTTGCAGTTGAAAAAGTCTTGAATGTCTTGAATTTAAATTGTAAGTTTTACAAAATATTGTTGGAAGAATCAAAAGCCAAAAAACCAAAGGTATTTAACTTCATTATAAATTATACATTTTTAGGGAATTAAGACAAAATCTTACGACAGTAAAATTTTTAAAAGTCAACATTATGAGAATAAAATCATCCAAATCATTAAAACATTTTTTACTTTTTATGAGAAAAATAAATAAAATTATTTTATTATTACAAAAAAACAAAACAAAACGTCATTTTTTAAATAAATTTTTAATTCTATAAAAATGATATTGTAGTTACAAAGACGTAAAGTAGATTCAGTGACATTATTGAGCAGTCTGTTTGATGTATGAATATTCTGGAGCACGACCATTCCTTTAATATTTTGACTTTTTGAAGCATAAACTAACATTTTTTATCATAAATGTTATGATGTCTTTTTTATGTTTAAAAAAAAGTGGAGCATCTGAAGCCTGGGCGACACAGCCGAGTGTTGCTGGCCCTTTAAGACGTAATGTCGTCATGGTAACAATCAGAAGAAAACCGCAGAGCGTGTTTCTACGCTCAGAGTTTTGACATTAAACCTTCCATTTAAGTGTTTGACCGGAATTTTGCTTTTAACATCGGTGCCGTCTATTTAACACAAAAAGGTGAGCATTGAATTAGCCCTGTTTTCTGTGTAGCTGCTTCGATCTACTGTTAGCTGAAGGGCTAAAGTATTGTTTTGTTAGCTCTTGAGCTAACGCTGCTGACCTAGAGCTCCTTAACCGGCAGTACATGATGATTAAAATCCAGTTGCTGGTGAAAAAAAGTCAGAATATCTATGTTTATAATGTAAGACGAATTGGTGTCTTGTGTTAAACACATGATCTTGCTGCCGTTTTACTGCCCGCTGTCGCTGTCCATGGTGCTAGCAGCTGTCCAAAAAGCTGACTTGAGATATCAGACTCGTTCCGCAGACAGCAGCAAAAATCATGCGGCTTTGAGTTTCTGAAATAAATATTTGGCCTGCAGGCAGTGAGCTTTGATAAGGTTTATAAAAGTTTCACCTTGGTTTTTTTTTCTGTCTTTGACTGAAAACGACCATAAGAACAGACTTCTGTATGTAAAAAATATTACATACAAAGGAGGCTATGTATCTGCTATCCTGTCATTGTTGGGAGATTAATACTTTATACTTTATTTATACTATGATTCTGAATTGTTATTTATTATAGGAGTCACACCAATAATACATTTTACATTTAGTGTTTCAGCATAAAAACTATATATTTTCAATTATTAGTGGCTTCTGACTTTGAATCAAACTTTTAAAATCTTTTAAATATACATGTAATACAATATAGCCAGCTGCCTAGTTACCTAAATCTATAACATAGGTTGGGTTTTTGAGATAATAAAAATGTTTCTTTTTTGTCTACCTTTAATTCATCTGTATGCATGTTGGAATGATCAAGCAGATCTTAAACTCACACTGATTGTTGCACAGCCATCTTGCAACACACAGACACACTAATATTCTTTTTCGTAAAATTGTTAAGCAGAACGAGGTTTACCCAACTCACTATGAGTTGAACTTGTATTTTTCTCTTGATACCAACTGGATATATATATAAACATTTTGTCCAATCAATAGCAGGGATGAAGATGAGCATCTTTGGGACTGTGCATTATATCAAAAGCCAGTGTGGAAGTTAGGAACTGCGGTAACAGCAGGTTCTGTTTTTGTTCCAGATGAGCTGCAGTGCAGATCACTCAGAGTCTGTGGACTGCACCGTCAAACCTCCGGTTTTTCTGCAGATCGGAGATGCCAAAGGAGACTCAGCTCGCTCTGGTGTCTGCGTGGTGGATGTCACTCTTCCACATGGAAAACCTATCAATGTAAGCTAGCACAGAAATCTCGCAACTGCTAAGTGATCACCTTTGCATTTTACACATTTAGTTTGAAATTTCATCAATGCTCTAACTCATTTGAACAGGAAGTGTCAAAACCACAAAGGAACATTTACCATGGCTGCATGTTATTATGTGAAAACAGAATTAATCCGAGACACTGTATTCTGGACAGAAATCGGGTCTTTTGTCATAAAGGTAAAACTATTTCTAGTCTAAGAAATGTGTCAAGCTAAAGTTGGAAGCCAAATGAAAATCTAATCAGCTACCCTTAGTATTCATTTACATTCAAGCTTAACAGGAGTTTTGTTAAATGTTCATCCATCAAATTCTCGAGAAATACCATTCTAAAGCTACAGGCACATCGTAGCTCCTGATTGGCCAACAAATCTGCTAAACGTGGTTACTTGAATGAGGATTTAGCATTCATGAATGGTGTTCACACTGGACAAGCAGAGAGCAATAGGACCTGGCTGCAGACATCAATGTCCAGAATCAAAAATCTTCAAACTAATTTCAACGATGATGCCAGGTACCATTTTGTCTGCCTGCAGCCAGGTTCCTCTTGCAGGGCGGGGCTTCTTTTGCATTTTCCACTGTGTAATTGAACATGTGCGGCACCTATTGGAAGGGTCTTGGTACGAAATATTGAAGAAGTACAGTCTTGTTTGAATCTTGCTTCAGGTATTTTATTTTACAGCTCTCTTCCAATACATGAAAGACTTGGTGTCATACAATTCCATACAGGCAAAAAACCGCAATAATCAATTTCTTCTTTATAATTTAATTTTCGGTTGGCACTTCAGTAACTTAAAAGGGACGCCATCTATGCATCAATATAAAATCAGAGTCCCTGATTGGTCAGTTTGACCTGGTTTAACTATCAAAATCCTCTTTGTTTTGTACGTAGAGCCTGAAAACAATCATAAAAACCTGTGTGGCAATGCGTGAATGGGAGAGTTTTGAAGGTGGAAGCCTGTTTACATCGTCGTTTACATAGACTGAAATATGCATTGCTAAGGGCAGTGTGAACGTAGCATTATACCACAGGAGATAATTTCCGTCTGCTCTACAATTTTATATAAATAGAACAATATTGTTTGTTATTCAGAAGTTTTTAAACAAAAGAATCAAACAAAAAGCTCCACGTTAATCATTTCTCTATCAATTGTGAGAATTATTGTTTCTTTTACTTTTTTAAGTTTTGAGAAAATTAAGACTTTTGTGGATCCCTCAGTTCCTAGAACAACCCTAGTGTTTTGTATATTCCTTTTTTGTCCCTCCGTTTAGCTGGAGAAATTGAATAACTTATTGTGAGCAGGCAGAATTTGAATTTATACAAATATGATAATTTATGCTCACATTGCAGCTAAGCGTCAACTAAATAAATGCTGTTCCTATTATCATAGATCATTTTGAAAGAAATTCAACATATTTACTGTGGATTCAGCTGCAGACATTAATCCTTAGTAGTAATTTAAATTTATCAAACACACAGATGTTCTGAATATTTTAAACCTTCTGAATTTTTCCTGCATCACTCTCTGCCTCTTCCTTCAGCCTGCCTTTAACAACGCAACTAACGCAAGAATAAATACAAATTCCTACCGCTGGAAAAAAGCTTTGGACATTTTGGGCTCCGACCTAGTTTTGAGTATTTAGCTGTAATTAGGGAACCTTTTTTAATGCAGAGCAACTCATTAAGTCAAAGCTGGTAGCTTCAAAGGCGTCTGCTGGGAGCAATTTGAGCAAAAAGAAGCATTTTCATGTTAATCTGTGATTTGGGGGTGGGGGGTGGGGGGTGTCAGTATTTCTTATACTTCAGGATAAGCTCCTGATAGACCCCAGGCTTTTTCATTCTTGACACTTAACGGCTTCTCTGGGCAATATGTTTTGTCCCAAATATAATATCATAAAAATATATTAACAAAACTTCAAGCTGAAAAAATGTATGCAAGATAATAATAGGTATGGTATTATTAGGATGCAACTCAGCATTCCATCTCCTCCAAATACAATGTTCTTATTAAAAAGTTATTTTTGGTTTCATATTTTCACCATAGGACAGTCTCCCAATCCTCTTCTGGATCATCCAAATGCTCTCTAGCTAACTTTAGACAGGCCTGCATGTGCACTGGCTTTAGCAGGGGGACACGTCTGGTACTGCAGGATTTGAGTCCCTGGCGGTGTAGTGTGTTACTGATGGTAGCCTTTGTTACTTTGGTCCCAGCTCTCTGCAGGTCATTCACTAGCCCCCCCCGTGTGGTTCTGGGATTTTTGCTCACTGTTCTTGTAATCCTTTTGACCCCACAGGCTAAGATCTTGCTGGTAGCCACAGATGGGAGATTATCAGTGGTCTTGTATGTTTTGTATTTCCATAATAATTGCTCTCACAGTTGATTTCTTCACACCAAGCAGGTAACCTATTGCAGATTCAGTCTTTCCAGCCTGATGCAGGTCAACAATTTGGTTTCTGGTGTCAGACAGCTCTTTAGAGTCTTGGCCATAGTGGAGTTTGGAGTGTGACTGAGGTTGTGGACAGGCGTCTTTCACATAGATTACAAATTCAAACTGGTGCCATTCATACGGGTGGAGGACAGATTATCCTTTTCCAGAAGAAGATGCTGTACAGGGCAGTGAGAGCCAGAAATCTTGCTTGTTTGTATGTGACCAAATGCTTATTTCCACCATAATTTACAAATACATTCTTTAAAAATCAGACAATGTGATATATTTATTTTTTCCTCATTTTTTCTCTCATAGTTGAAGTATATCTGTGAGGAAAACTAAAGGCCTCTCTCTTCTTTTGAAGTGGGAGAACTTGCACAGTTGGTGAATGACTAAATACCTTTTTGCGCCACTGTATGCAAGCAATATTAACGTAAAGTGTTGCAAAATGACGCAAAGCTGCTCTCCTACGCAACCGAATCAGCTTATGTTGGCTGTGTTAGCACTTTATAACTGTACAGTGTTCCATTTCAGAATATTCAATTCAATTCAATTCAATTTTATTTTTATAGCAAAAATTCACAACATTCGTCTCGATTGGGCTTCGTACCGGTAATTGAAAAAGTAAAACATAAAATCAAAAGGATCATGAATACATAGAATTTAATAGGAAAATGCTAAATTGAACTAAACTGACTAAGCTAAACTGGTCATACCTGACTATATGTAGTCAGGTTTTTCCTTCACGGTAAGGAAAAACTCCTAAAAAAAAACGGATTCCGGAAAAAATGAAGAAACCTCAGGGGTGACCACATAAAGGAGGGATCCTCCCCCAGGATGGACAATTACAAAGAATACATTGCAATAACATTTAGCTGCATAAATGATTGAAGAATTACGGTAGTCAAATGACTCCAAACACTAGAGCTAAATGTTTAATTGCTAGTTATCCATTTCATTTAAGATGTTTGATTGTAGCAGACATGGGGAAAATGTGATGTTAATCCTTTAATACCATAAAAATACAACACTAAGTGCTTCAAGAGACAGGAAAGTAAATCAAAACCCATGCAGATTTGCAGCAATTTTAAATTAAGTTTTACTATTTATCCTGCAGATTGAGAAAATCACCTTTAAGAACTACTACACCGCTTATGTGACTATACGTTTGTTGAGGAGAAAGGCTGAGAATGAGGGCTCCGCCAAGTGGTGCACTGCCCTGAGTGACCTGGCCTTGATGGACAACCCCCACACCGAAGGCGGCTCCCAAAACTATTTCTCCATTCATCGGAGGCAGGTGGGTGGGATCCTTATTTTCTCTTCATGTACAGGACCTTGACATCACATCGCCTTCCAGATGAAGATAACACATAATACATGAAGAGTCCAGGCTTTTAAAATGAGCATAATGTTCAACATTTTAGTATGAAGGAAGCTGCAATGATTATTCACAGTATACACTGTCTCAGCGAACAGTAATTTAGTCCGACGTCACTTTACATATTCTGGGCTGTAAGAAGATAAAACTATATGGACCAATGAGTTGGTTGAGAATACGATATGGCCCGTTTTCAAAGGAATCAGTCCAGACCAGCGACGCCACAATTTTGCGATTTGAAGCAGTAGTTTCTTTAGATGAGTTGCTCTGTGCTCAGTAACGGGAAAAAAAAGTTCAGGTTGATAAACTCTTGGATTAACTAAAAGACTGTCAAGAAACTGGTGGTGTAGGACCAAAAAAATCTATGTCTTGTGGTAAAACTTTGGTTGCTTCTAGGGCTGGACAATATGGACGAAAGCTAAAATCTCAGATTTTTTTCACACTAAACTTCTAATTTTTATTGATTTATGTTTTCTCCCCTTGCTTCACTTTCTTTAACAAAAAATAAAAATGACAGTGTATATTTATTTTATTTTTAACATCTCCTTCAGAATTGGGCCTGAACACAAAGTGCAGCTAAACACAAGCTATTCATAAAATGTTCATAAAACAATGCAGCAGGTGTTCTGTGAGCTGCCACTAGCCTGAGCATCTTGTAAAGAGAAGCACTTCTCCCACTTGACAGAGTTTCCGTTTCAGGTGTTGGAAAAAAAATAGTCATCCTCCCACTTTCGGTCGCAACAGCCTTCAGACAGATTTTGCAGCATATGGTTTGATGCTTCAAGTTTGAAGTCGCAAAACTGAAGCACTTCCATGAACTGAAGAAACTCTTCCTGTTTTGGGAACAACAGAAATCAGAACATCTGTGTTCGGAACTCTTTGCCAAATGCCATTTTAACATCTGTTTGTAACGAGAAACGGGCGGGCTGACCATTCTCAAACAACTTTAGCTCAAAAAAGCAGAGTGCTGGGTAAAACAAAAGAATCCAGATTTTCCCAAAAAGAAATTTTATTAAACAACAAATCCGAATGTTTCAATTTAATTGATTTATCGCCCAACCCTAGTTGTTTCAGGATTCCAGTGCACTATACAGTGCATTTACCATTTTGTTGGGGTGTCCAAATCTACAATTCTAAAATCCAGTGCCCCAGAAATCTCTGTGAAAAACTAGTGTGCATTCAAGATCTGTAACCCTTGTGCTATCCTAGGCACTTTAACATTGGGAGTTGGGTCATCTAGACCCACTAGACAGTGCTCTGAACCTTTTTTCTTCAATGATTTGTGAACCTCACTGGTGTCCATGGATTACATGAAATCTTTCCACCTTTATCCACCTTTGTCATGGTAGGGAGAACACATCATTGTAAGGGTGGGGTCATTTAAGATAGCACAAGGGTTAAATTAGCAAATAAGAAGACAGTGGACTTCAGTTTTTCATATGAAAAAGAAAAAGGCTTTTTCATAAATGATCCTAGTTTTATCAGAACACAATGGATTCATAAATAATTTTCGTTAAATGTTTACATTTATTACATTTTTACTTTGGCAAATAGATGAGATCATAAGAAACCGTATTAAAAAACAAAAGAGAACAAAAAAGTATGTTAAAGTACGTTAAAATCTGGGCCACTAGATAGTCTCGCTCAACAGACACTTTCTGAACCAATTAAAGTATTTATTTATTTTTGATAAAAAAAAGTGTATTCAATTCATTTATTCCATTAAAAAATAAAAACCTTTACACAGTATTAATTCAGGGCACACTTTTATATTGATTTCAAGTGTGTAAACTGTATTTGTTTAGTTTTATATTGGGGTTCCAGCTCATAAAACCTACATATAGTCTTTTAGGGGTTATGGATTAGTGAGGAAATACAGACATAGCCATGAACATATAACTAAAAAATGACAAAACAAGATCTGAGAAAGCAACAAAAGGCTGACAAAGCAGATGATTTGAAAAACCAGTCACTTAAATGCACAGAAGAACATTAACACAAGTCAGGACAGCTGTGGATAATTGGCAACCTAAACCTGGTGGGCCTGATAGGAAAACTTAAAAAAGAACAAGACAAGAATCAGAGAAATATCACAAAAAATCCAAACTGCAGTGCACAATCCTCACAGACTGTCAGGTTATCTTGGAAACAAGGAAATGTTGCTGTTAGTTATTCTTTAAGATATATATATATAAAAAAAAGTTTAAAAAACAGACTAGCAGCTCCAGGAACTGGTCATCTGAGAATCAAACTGTTCTCTAAAAGAGCTGCATGTTGTGTGTGAGTGGTCATACGGTGAAAGCCGTCAGATCTGTGTGGCTGCAGCTAAACTCTTCAAACAGGAAGTCAGTTTATCTCACGGCTCCTGCTCATGTTTGTTTTGCATCTCTGCTGCATTGTCTCCAGAGAGTTGCAGTCGGGGACTGTAATGTTGAAATATGATGACAACTCCACCCGACCTATTTTTCATTTGCTCTGTTTATTTTGTATTTACTCTTGCAAACGGAGCCAGATGGCAAAGAGTGATTTCATTTAAGTTGGCTTCAGATGGCACTCCGAGGCTGAGCAGTTTAATGTGGAGTTATATTCCTTTCAGAAGCATTTTGCAGTCGTAAAATGATGTCCACACATGTAAATAGGTTTTGCATCTGTAAAAAAAGAAAAAAAAAATTGCAAGTGGAGATTTATTTTGGGCTTCTGAAAAACAAATTTGTCGTCATGTAAAAAAGAAAGATTTGATTACATGTGTGAAGGATTTACAGTTGTAAAAATGTTTTCATACTTGCAAAATAAATTTAAGTATTCAGAAATATTTTCAAGTCTTTAAAACACCATGTACAATTGCACAAATGTGTTAAGAATGTCACAAGCACAAACGTAAAGACACAAGACTCAAACTTTAGACTTTTGACACAAACACTCCATCTGAACTAATAGACCAATCAGCAACTTTCTTCTGTTAGGAGGTAAATTGTCTTGCTTCCCATTAACCAATAAGATTGCATGTTAATTAAACTTTCCTTTAACTAAATTCGCACAAAGAAATTAACCGTCAACTACATGTAACTTTTGTGTGCATTAAGGTTTTCTAAGTATGCAAAGAAAATTGCACATACATTGCAATGAACCGTTATAAATGCATAATTGCATGAGCCAAATCAAATTTATTATAAATCAATTTTTGTATGTTGAATATAATATACTGTAAATCTATGACAGCCATTTCAATGAAATGTTTTTGCTTCATTTTTAATGCCTTTTTGAATTTATGTTTCATTTACTGTAATAAAAAATTGAATAGTAACAAACATTTTGTGAACATGTCCACTTAACAGTACACCAGTAATAATAATAGTTTTGTACTTATTAGATATAATAATAAGTACAAAACTACTGTCTTGATGTAATAATCACTATCTGTTTGCTTTAAACAAACAAACAAACTTTTAGGAAGAAATGCTGCTCTGAATTGTAATAATCTAAATTCATTTTCAACTCTTTAGTTCTACATGAACAAAGTTGTATGAGCAACTTAACTATGAATAAAAAAAAAGTAAATCTCAGTTTTTGCTCATTTAACTATTTAAGTCTTCCTTTTAAATAGTATTTTTTAAAAACATTATTGCACTTAACATGCTTTATGTTTTATTTTAAACAACTATTAAAATAAACGCGTCTTACACAGTAAAGCTTATGTATTCATAACATCTTTACCATTTCCTCAAAATAAATTTACTGGTTTACTTTTTTTTTTTTTTATAAAAATGATTATCCAGGAAATTTAAGTTATGTTTTCATTCATTTTATTTAGGAACACTTAATGCTGTAGGTTTCCAAAACAATTGGTTCCATTTTCCAACCATCTTGAAGATCCTTTGTTTTTTTCAGATGCAGGTGGAGCCGGACCACGTGGAGTCCCTCAGGCTGATCCTGAGACAACCGTCCTCCGCCTGGCGGCTCTTCAACCTGGAGGAGATCAGGCTGTTTCCTCACAAGGAGCCAGTCAGTTTTTCTTTGTTTTCTTTTTTAGAAGTTTTTAGAAGTTTATAATTCAGAAAATGGTGTAATGGTTTTAATCAGTTATAAATGCCACAGACATCTCACCTAAATGTCTGTTTCCATGAGAAACAGAGGGAAACTGTGAAGAAACTGTGGAACAAAAAGAAAAAAAAAGGCTTTAAATGTTTGTATGAAAAAGTTCTTCTGTGAATGCAGACTTTTCAAACGCAGCAGTGAATTCTTTTTATTATTTTGTGGTAAAGCTCGTGTTGTAATGGAGAAGTGCTGCAGAGCAAAAACCAAGAAAATGAACCCACAAGACAAGAAAAATGATGATCAGCAACAAATAGAGAAAAGTGAGTCTCTGCAACAGGAGGAAGATGATCCTAAAATTAAAAATCTGCTTCATTTGATTTAGAGTTTGAAACCTGAGATTTTTACAGCCTAATCTGACAGCTGCTGTCCTAGAACCTTTGAACAGGTGGTGCCAAAGTGTAAATGAAAAACATTATCAGACATACTGTATATGTAACTGAAAAGTTAAAAACCCTCCTTTTATGTTCTCTCATTCTCTGCTGCAGGCTCCAGTAAAGGAGGTTTCTGATTGGCTGTCTAATCTGATCGTGGTCAAGCAGCCTCCTGATTTAGAGGTAGTTCTTGTCAATTTTTATTTTATTTTATTTACAATCCTGGTGTTTGAGTCTAGTTTATTACCTTGACAAAAATAACCTTTGTCAGTTTTTAATAAAAGTACGGCAAATATTTTCTTTGCAGGGTCTTCCAGACCCCCAGACTGTTTCTTCCAGTATTCAGCAGATGTGGGCACTGACTGAAGTAATGCAGGCAAACCGCACCACCGCCTCCATCGGACGCTTTGATGTAAGGTCCTTTGTTGTTGTTTTTTGCTGTTTTTTGGATTAAGTAATACATCTAAACATTTTCTGGCTTTCTGGATCAGAAAGGTTAGCAGGCGTATACCACAGCTGAACAGCACAGAAAGGTTGGCGCTTAGAGGGGCTTAAAGGTTGGGGCTTATAGATTTTAAACCTGCATAATGGAGAAATGTTGTGAGGTCGTCTTGAAAGCACAAATACTCATCAAGTGAACATCAAGAGAAAAGTACAATCTAAATGTTTAGGATCAATCTATACTCAAATGTATAGTAAGTGGAATGGTCTTGGGTTGGATCCCAGAGGGACAAATCATTGACTATGTCTGAGTTCTTTCAGTACCCGCTACATAGTGCGTCCGCCATTTTGTAGTGCTGTCTGAATCTGCAATTTCAAAATCAATTGGCTGAGAAACTTTTTAGAAGTTCCTGCGCAAAACCAGTGTGCATCGATGCTCACTAGATTGGCGAATATAGACCACAATGCATTGCGTTTGAAATTCTTTTGCCAAAAAAAGTATTTAAATGTTTTTTTCTAATAACACATCAGTGTTTACATCATCAGAATACAGTAAACTCTTAAATAGTTATCATAAAACACTAGTTATCATAAAACACACTATCGGTTAGTTTTTTCACTTCCTGAAATCGTTGACGTCATAATCGCTTTTTAAAAATAAAAGTAGTGAGCATGGTTTCAGAACTGCTTTTAAAATCCAGATCACTAGTTGTCTTCCACACTATATAGTTTTTTAGTAAAGATAAGGATGGGAATTCAAACGTAGGCATTGACTATATATGAGAACTGGATTGAGTGAGCTCTCCCCCCTTCACATTCCAAACTGGAGCTATTCACTTGGTCTAAGTAAGATTAAGATCAACTTTATTAATCCCCGTAGGGAAATTCAGTTTCTAAGAATTAACAGTTATTACTTATTCAGTATGTGTCACAATAACCATTCTTGTTTTAGTGCCCTATTTTTAACATGTTCTTGCTAATCCTAATATTTGTCCATATATTTTTTCTACTAATTACAAGTTATTCCAGTTATAAACCAGCCAATCAGATGCATTCATACAAGTATGTGCTGCCTGCTAGCCCCCATGTCGCACATTTGAAATGTTTGACAGGTTTTGTGACACCTACGTACAAGTAATAGGGGTGTGGACTACCAACAAGCTCCCCTCTGATTGGCGAGAGTGGTTTCCATAGAAACGACGACTCCGACGGAATTGGACTGCTTAAAGACGACGTCTGGTTCAAAATGGAAGCATCCACATCGTGAAAAAAATTGCGACTGAATTGACTTCATTTGGTTAGAGCCAGAAGCAAGTCATTTTCCATGGATGACATCACACTCACTTAGTCCAGTTCTCATTTACAGTCAATGGTTCAAATACACTAAGGACACAGTAAGAAACTCATTCTACAAGCACCATTTTTTTTTAACGACAACATCACTGATTCAACACTGATGAGCTTTTGCTACGATGTAAATAATATTTTTTTCTTCTTTTTTTTTGTCAGGTTGATGGATGCTATGACATTAACCTGCTCTCTCTAACGTAACCACACCATTCTGAAGGCTTATCTTTTCTGGGAAGCTGCTAAAGTTTACAAGTGGGGAAAAGCAAAGTCTGCAGGTCCAGCAAGACATCCACCGCCGAGAAACGAACTGCTGCTTCATCCTGCTCCCTTCCCATCATCTTAACCAAAAAGCGCATGTTTCTAAACACTTTTCTGCACAAGTCTACTGTTTAGGAATAACATTTAGCATTAAAATATAAAAATTATTTGTTCTATTTCCAATTAACTTTGAATTTCTTTATTGTGAAAAAAGCATATGATTGAGCTTAAAAATTTTTATTATAAGGATTTTTAAATTAAAAAAAAATATATAATCTGTTCTGTGGAGCATTTCAGTCAGACAACTCTTGCAGTAAGAAATATTTATTTGACATTTTTCCACATTCTTTAAGTTGGCATTCACATATTTTCGTTTGGCATAATGCTCCGTTCAATTCCATAAAACTTCCATAAAATTCCATAAAATTTCCATAAAACTTTCGGGTAACAAAACCCCCCTTTACGGAGCCCACAGGTGGAAGCCGGGGAGGAGGGTGGGGCGAAGAATGAGCGCTGAAGGTAAGAAAGAATGAACAACTGCGCACCTGGCTTAAATAGGACGCTGAGCAGGTGAGTTAATTAACTGAACCGCCCTGGGGTATTTACCTGAAAACACTGCTTCGAGTATCTGCCCGAAATACGATAAATCGTCATTTCAGTCAGACAACTCTTGCAGTAAGAAATATTTATTTGACATTTTTCCACATTCTTTAAGTTGGCATTCACATATTTTCGTTTGGCATAAGGCTCCGTTCAATTCCATAAAACTTCCATAAAATTCCATAAAATTTCCATAAAACTTTCGGGTAACAAAACCCCCAACACTAAAATCATCCAGAAGAAGAGAAAATGTGAATGTATAATCAGTGTGTAATAAAATGGGGTGTGTTTTCGGCAGCATTCCATTTTCATTTCATTTCCCAGTATGACTGCTATGTGTGACCCGGCACCATTGACCGTTTGGGCCGCCCCCGTTCGAGTACAGCGCCACGAAGGGAACATGCTATCTAGTGGATCTGCTATGTGTGACCCGGCACCATTGACCGTTTGGGCCGCCCCCGTTCGAGTACAGCGCCACGAAGGGAACATGCTATCTAGTGGATCTGCTATGTGTGACCCGGCACCATTGACCGTTTGGGCCGCCCCCGTTCGAGTACAGCGCCACGAAGGGAACATGCTAACTAGTGGATCTACTATGTGTGACCCGGCACCATTGACCGTTGGGCCGCCCCCGTTCGAGTACAGCGCCACGAAGGGAACATGCTATCTAGTGGATTTGCTATGTGTGACCCGGCACCATTGACCGTTGGGCCGCCCCCGTTCGAGTACAGCGCCACGAAGGGGACATGCTATCTAGTGGATCTGCTATGTGTGACCCGGCACCATTGACCGTTGGGCCGCCCCGTTCGAGTACAGCGCCACGAAGGGGACATGCTATCTAGTGGATCTGCTATGTGTGACCCGGCACCATTGACCGTAGGGTCGCTCCCGTTCGTGGAAACCACTAGAGGAACATACTATCTGAAAGAGAGAGGGAAAGAAATAAAAGGGGAGCCAACATAAAATTACTTATACGTGATCTTAGAACGTAAGCTCACTTCCGCAAAACGCTGTGCAGAACTATAATTTAAACCGCCAAACAACCCGTATGATACACTAACTTAACATCCAATCCAAAGCTTCCGATGGCGTATGACATGCTTAACAGCCATTATTGGAACTTCTATTAAACCAAGAACAAGTTTGATGGCCATAAACTCTTCCATTTTGGCAACTATATATACACGCGCTTAAGTAACATCCATTATTTCGAAGCTCCCAACGACAGTACCACGAACGAGCTTAATAGCCATAATTTTCTCCATTTGGCATACCAATTATAAGCGCTCAAGGAACATCCATATAATGAGGTTCCATCCCAATATTAAGAACGAGTTCAACGCCCATAATTACTATGCTTCTTTGGCATACTACAAACAAATGAGCTTAAGAACCAGATTCGAGCTCCTCGCAGACTATGATACAACTTAGAGCAACCTAAATTTTGAGGCTTCCACCTGGCTATAATTTTCTTTTAACATCTATAATCGAAGAATTTACATTCATTCTGCGGTTGACATTGATTAATTAATTCAGTCAGAAGTGTCATTGGAATGCAGAGGAGGTCCAACGCCCCGTCACTTTCAGTGCAGCAATAGGTACGTCGAGCAGTCATCGTTGCAGCACCAGATCAAGGAATGCATGGGTGACATCATTTCCTGGAAACGGAGAAGCTGATCGGGGCGTAGGTGTTCGCAGGCTCAGGATGCGATGCATAGATAAAAACAAAGCAGTATTAGTCTTGACAAGAATATATAAATAACCCAGAAACTGATCAGTTTCAAAATGATTGAGATAAATTAAATAACAGTGCTTTTAAAAAACAAATCCGAGAAAGTGAAATTTAGTAGATAGTAAAGGTAAAGACCCATTGTGGATTTATCGCACCCTAGAAACCACCATAATTACAAATTCCAACAGTGAAATGATAGTGAAATATATGACCTGCACGAAATCTTAACACCAATTTTTTATATATTCCAATGATGAGAAAAGTAACCTTTGACAGTTTCAGAGGGACGCACCTTCAGGAGGCCATCGAGGAGTAGTAGATGGGAAGAGTAGCGAAGGAGATTTGTAGATGAGGAAGGTCAACATCCCACGTGGCAAAGGATTACAGCTCGGCTGGATTTGATGCCTTGTATTTGATATAAGTGGTTCTCAAATTTTTTAATTAGCCAAGGGCGACTGGATACTGCAAAAGAGAACTTGAGAGCCATGAGGGATCATAGGTTTTGATAGTATTTTTGCTAGACTGAACCTTAAGCATTTAGAGGCGGAGTATAACAAGCCTCTAAATGGGGATGCATCTAGCAGAGTGTCATCTGCTTAAAAAAAGCAGATAGAAGACTGACTTGTGGACACAAGATTTAACTCTTGAACTAAGCTTGAGAGCGCAAGTGATATATATTTCCTACGGTCAGGGTAGAAGTTGCTCAAGGTGTTATTTAAACATTAACCAAGTCAACCGATGACACAATACTATCATTTAATATTGAAACAGCTTTAATATAATCTCCAAGGATGAAATAACCGGACGACCCCTTAAGAACCATCAGAGCCGTAGATTCTGGCGGCCGGACAAACACAAACCACTCTTCTTAAATCCTTTTCCCCCAAACCAGAAGGCGCAGACTCAGGAGAACAAGTGGAGGGAGCCTGAAGACACAACAGGTATCACAAAACCACTCCAGGCATAGAGAGGGAAAGATCAAGCGCAAAACACAAAAATCCAGAACAGGAACACGTTGCCCAGGATCGAACTACCCAGAACAAGAACACAAAATGAACGGATGACCATAGGACCAAAGCTACAGCAAATGTCAGGTGGCCCAATCATTGACGAATTATATCCAACCAGAATTTGAATAAACGACATGCTGCACAAAAGCTAGAGATGACATAATGGGGAGAGACAAGCATCAATGAACCACCAAAAACTATAGAAGAAAAATAAATCCGGACGGGTGGAGGACCGTACATTATAGATAACGTGGAAACCCAATTTTGAAAATAAAGTTTTTCCACAGAGATTCAAAAGACCAGGGATACAGAGGAAAGTTGGCCACCAAGAAATCATCAGTAACATGCAAAATGAAGGGCACCCATCGCCTACAAATATCCAGTACAGGGCGATAAAGTCGATTTTATGAGGACTGCCACGACAACGGAAAGGTAAACCGGCAAACACCTCGAGCGCCAACTGAAGGCCAAGAGACGCCACTGAGAGGCATAGAGGCAGAACAGTGAGACCATCAGTGACAGTCATCCTCAGCCTTATATCGCGTTCGGAGGAAACTCGTGGAGACAGCATGGGGAGCTGAAGAAAACGTATACTAATCCTGAAGGCGCATGGGGAACCAGGCCACTGATGCCCAGAAGATGAACTGCGAGGCGCTAACAGGTCCAGATCAAGTCACGTCAACCTGAACACTTCCCAGGGGCCACCCTCAGTGGCGGCTTTGAAAACGATGCCCCGGAAGAATCCATCACATAGAACCCACAAACCTCCAACCAAACTAGAGAGAGAATAACAAATTAACTGTCCAGCCGAGAAAACAAGGCCGCGACGAGACCGACACACTCACTAATGCGGCCGACGCAAGTCCCTGAGGACAGGGCAGGACCCACTGGGGTACACAGAGCGGGGAAAAACAGGCGGAGCAGAACCAGATGCAGAATGTGCGGGGGCAATGAACGAGGATCGCTGAGTGAATAAAATGAGCCATAGACGCTGCATAAGAGAGACCAATCATAGGGAAAAATGTCCACAGAGCAGAGACGGGTCCAAGAGACACTGATTCACAGTCTAACTAACCAGCAGCTACAACAACGAAGAAAACAAACAGAAGAACCGCCATAATAATAAAGCCATCATCAAATTAAAGATAAGAGTTACACACAGCTCCCAAAGAACAAAACAGCAACAGAAAACAAATGCCAAAAGCCACGATAAATTCAGCCAGCATGAGAAACCTGTCCAAACGAGGACTGCCAGCCTTCACAACCACAGAAAGGACCCCACAACCCCTGAAAAAACAACCGGACGACGCAGAACTACGCAGCAGAAAAGGAATCAGAAGTGCATCATGAAGGACCCGGAGTCAAAACCACAATTCCCAGGGTCCTTAGGGGCGTGACGTCACCGAAGTAAACAGGAAGTGAGACGCAGCCATAGAAAACTACACGGGAAAAGTACCGCATGACGCTCACCGTGGATAATTGGGGTGACCACGGCAGACGAGAAGACCCGGACTACTCCTGATCGGGGGGCACGGACATCACGAACATCGCGGAAAGCACACCCCTTGCAGATGCACGCGACCGCGGCGAAACGAACGCGCTGTGCGCCGTCAGCCGCCCGCGGATCGGAGGAGAAATTAAGGAGAGCAGACGCGGCGAAACGAAAACCCCACATCAGAAAGATGGGGATCATCCATCCGAAGGACGGGGGAACACAGCAAGACGCCGAAAGAGACGCAGACCCGCGGGCTCGGAGACCGGCGAAGAATGAGCGCTGAAGGT
Organism: Oryzias latipes; assembly: GCF_053564925.1. Classification (NCBI taxonomy): domain Eukaryota; kingdom Metazoa; phylum Chordata; class Actinopteri; order Beloniformes; family Adrianichthyidae; genus Oryzias; species Oryzias latipes. The sequence goes on along the minus strand of NC_136241.1, from coordinate 23,708,775 downwards.
AAGAAAGAATGAACAACTGCGCACCTGGCTTAAATAGGACGCTGAGCAGGTGAGTTAATTAACTGAACCGCCCTGGGGTATTTACCTGAAAACACTGCTTCGAGTATCTGACAGAAATACGATAAATCGTCATTTATGTAAACACCATATCATAAAAACCTGATATGGTTTTAAATGTGTTTTTATTTCTTAAAATGATTTTAAAAATGAAACATACAAGATTATAAAGGCCAAATTCACTTTATGCTAAATATTATAGAAACCTATTTGGCTTTTGAATTTATGAAGTAAAAAGTAAAATGTCCTGAAACAAGTAGCTCCTCTGGATAGTTTTTCACCTCAGTGTTATGAACGTCCTTGCTTCAAATGTTCGATCATGCTGCTGTGGTTTCATTTTTGCAGATATTAAATGAAAAGTCAAACACTTTCTGACGTTAAAAATTGTTTTAAATTGATCTTAAATTAATAGATGAATCTCATGAAAAGAAGAATGGTCGTTGGGTTTTACTTTTCAATGTTTTCATTAATATCCACAGCAAAGGCAGACAGACAAACAGTTGAATAAATAACAATAAAATATTTCATTTAAAATGGGAAGGTAAGCTCTTTAGAATGAGATGTTTTTTTCCCTTCATAAATACCCTCAAAGTTTTTAATTTCCAAAGTGTTGGGGATCTCATTCACCAATTTCGAAGCAGTAGCAGAAAAGGCTCAGTCCCTGCAACTTGCTCAGGTAAAGTGTCAGTGGCTCAGGAGCAGAACACATTTTTTAAAGTGGTTAGATTTCACTCAGCAAAGAAATGAGCACTTTGTCTGCTGATTGTAGGCTCACTGCCACTCTGTGCTCCTTCAAAGACCTTTTTTTGTTCAGCCAGCTTCTTTAAAGGGGCTTCATTGTGTTAGCACAAGTATACATTAACATGGATTGTTCTCTATTATTACCATGTTGAAATAGTGCTTTTACTCCCTGCTTTGGATGACTAAGAAATAATGTAGGTTTCTTCTACCAAAATGTGCTGGCATCGACACTCTTAAGTACTCAAGAAACTTTTCTACTTGAGGTCGACTTATTGCTAAACGAAACCCAAATCAGATGAAAAGTTAAAGAAAACTGTTTTTTTTTGTTTTTAACATGTTCCAATGGTATTTTTCCACTGATGGAGAACATATATGCACAAAATTAAGCTCAATTTGTTGTGAAACAGGGGCTGACAAACAAATGCAGTTGGAAAAGTCCGTAGCAGAGATGTACTCTACTACAGTCGATGGGCGCCCTGCTCCACTTCATTACGATGTATCCATTTGTAGACGACTCGATCCATGTCTGTCTTTGTTTTCCAGGCGTCTGGCTCAAAACTGTATGGCTAGACAGCTCCAATATTACTCACCATTTTTTCTTGCACCCATATTGTGAGGAGCTGTAAGCTAGCAGGAAAGAGCCCAAACAAAGGAATGATGGGAAACGAGAAACTGCATGCTAACAGTCCTGCCCACAACTCAGAGGCAAATTCCTGATGAGCTACTGCCACTCATTTAATGTTAAAAAGCAAAGAGGCCAAGGATGGAATCTTGAGGCACACCACATTTACACTGACCAATATTATAAACGCAACATTTTTGTCATTGCTCCCTTTTTTAATGGTATGAACTCACAGATGTGAAACATTTTCCACATACACAAAATAACCAGTTCTCTGAAATATTGTTCGCAAATCTGTCTAAATCTGTGATAGTGAGCACTTCTCCTTTGCCAAGACAATCCATCCCACCTCACAGGTGTGCCATATCAAGATGCTGATTAGAAAGCATGATTATTGCACAGGTGTGCCTTAGACTGGCCACAAGAAAAGGCCACTCTGAAATCTTCAGTTTTGTTCTATTGAGGGGGTCAGGGGACTCAGACAACCAGTCAGTATCTGGTGTGACCTCCATTTGCCTCATGAAGTGCGACACATCTCCTTCTCATAGTGTTGATCAGGTTGTCTATTGTGGCCTGTGGAATGTTGGTCCAGTCTTCTTCAATGGCTGTGCGAAGTTGCTGGATATTGGCAGGAACTGGAACACTTGTCCTGGGGCAGGTTGCAGAACCCTGATCTACATGAAAGAATATTATTCCTTCTTGTGTAATACATATATGTATATTGGTTTATTGTCAAATTTATGACAAAAAACAGTTTCTCATGAATATGTCTTAATCGTGTTCCTTCCATACCTATTATTAGACCTATCTTATGTTGAAATAATAGTCACAAAAGAAAACACACACTGTTTGTCTGATTCATGTTGATACATTTTCATTTAAAAGTAGTCAAAGTTTTTATTTTTTCCAAAAAAAGCTTTCTGATTTTCTCTGCAAATGTCAAAGTAGCAACATGGACCATAAGGAGTGTAGGCGAGTGTCGGTGTCATCTGCTGGCACTAGATGGAGCTGTAGCTCTTTGTCTCCGCTACACTGCAGCATTCCTGCACTTCAGAGCACACAGCTGCTCCGAGACATTTTCTAGGCTTGAACTGCCTTTATTTTCCAATGGTTGTAAACAAGAAACGCAGAAACGCACCATAAAACAAATTAGGTGTTCTTAGCTCCGCCTTTGCTTAAAAAAAAAAGAAAAGAAACACAGGTTGGTGTGTCAGTGAGGGTCTGATTGAAGCGGCTGTCGACCAAAATCCAATTTCAGCTGCTCTGATGGACTGTCAGATGGATGCTAATTGCTCTTTCCACAGAAAGACAGAACAAAGACTGGCAATCAACGTCGACTTTCGTCCCACTTATTAGCTCACTTACCACCAATTTATTTCAGATGGGTTTTCAGCACTTGAGGTGTCACAGTCGAGCATTAACAGCCTCATGCGGATCTGCAGTAAACGCTAGTCCGGGATGAGATCAAGCCTGCTGCTCTTCGACTGCCACACTTGAGTGAAAGCGTGCCGCAGACAGGTGCATCTGCAATCAGGATTAAACTGCTGAGCCGGGATGATGATGTCGTTTTGGCTGAACAGCATGACAAAAAAAAGAGAGAACACATCGAAAGAGCTATTTCATGAATTTTCTGCAGAAATAACTCTGTCCCGAGAAAAAGAAAGAGGAGTGTAGAGACTAGGTGTGGAAAAGCTTCCTAAATGGAGAAAAGCTTGAGGCTGGAGTTTGAGCTGACCAACAGCAGCCATGTTCTCATATAAGCTGCAGATTTCTCTGTGTGAAAACATGACACAAAGAACCCTGAGTCCGTTTGAGACAATTCTGAATCATCCACAGTTTTGGTCTGAAAATATATCTATTTTGAAGTAGAATAATAAATGTCAAGAAAAAAAAGGGAAAAAAAGGAAAGCAAGACACACACCTCTGACGTGAAATTTTAACCATTTCTGTGCAGCTTCAGTGAAATTCTGCATTTCTTTTTCTTTTTTTTTTAACTTGTTTATCAAGTTTTGAAAAACGCTTTTCTTAAACCTTTGTTTTCACAGCCTAAATATTAGCACAGAACTATGGAATACTATTGAATTAAAGGATAATTTGAACATTAGCAACATTTTGTTTATCTGCTGGCATCACAACATTTGGTTTGCTTTACTGTGAAGCCACATTCACACCGCCTTCGACAACGCACGTTCAAGCAACCACTTCCAATGAAAAGTCTGCGTAAACTTAAACAAATGTGGGTTGGCTTGCGCATAGCTACACAAGTTTGTACGACCTTTTTTTTAGGCTCATTAGATAAAAATAAACAAAACGCATGTTGTATTTGAGGATATACTTAATTTTATTGTTAAAATCAGATATATATGTTTTTACTCTTCTCACGACTTGGTTGATAGAGCCCATGACTCAGCCCCTCCTACAGACTGCTGATGGACTCAGATGTTTTTCTTACAGATGGAAATATACTTGAAATGGGTTCTTTCTTCCTTTAATTGGCATATCTTTTAAATTCTCAATATCTAACTTCTCTTCATTTTAAAACACGTTTATTTATTCAATACAGTGATGAAACCAGTAAGCTCCATCAGTTCGTCTAAGTGGGTTTTAGTCATTAAGATGCAACTGACTTTTCTCAAACAACCTAGTCTGCAGTTGTGCTTATCAAATTCTCACAGATTATCTATTTGATATGATATTAGTTACTAGGCTAATTAGTGCTGTTGTATCCTCAGCCTTTTAGCTTCACCCCTGACTACTTTATAAAGTGTCAAAGCCTTCATTTGCATTCATGGCTTCATGTGGTGTGTTGCCAGCCTGTGTTGCTGATGTGGGATATCCAGATCTGAAAAGAAGACCTGTGAGATTTCGCAAATCAAGGAGACTTCTGTAGAATTGTTGAAGACATGTCAGTGTGTTCCCTCTTTTGCAGTACAAAAACACAATTTTTTCTTTTTTTGTGCAAATCATTATGCAGATGGGAATGTTGCATCTGATAGCAGCAGCTTTGACAGCTGAAATACAGACCCAGCAGGGGTCAGGATTACACATTGATGGATTTCAGTTGCCTGGAGTTGCTGTCAGGGAGAAATACTTGCTTTATTATGAAACATGCACTTACCTTTACCTATGATTTCATGTAACCATTCATAGTGTGGTCGTTTTGCAATTCCAAACTATAAAATGGAAAAGCCGGCTCGTCGTGGACACTAACTGGTAATGTGGAAAAGCTATGTTTCCCAGCATGCACTGTGTGTGTTGTAAAATTGTGAACTTCACAGGAGGAGAAAGCAGCCCTGCTGAGCTTTCTGGCTGCTGCCACTGATGAGAAATACATGTAATCTTTAAAATATAAGAGGAATTTGTCCTAAAATTCAAATCAGATATGTACAAATAGCACTAATTAGGGATACGTAGGTGCAGTTACGGTTAATACTGTAATACTACAGTGCTAACTTAATTTCAGTGTTTTAACTCCTGAAGGTTAGACACTAAATTCAAAAGTTAAACAACAAACCCAGACACATGCAATCTCATGATTAATGCAAAGCTCACAGGTGCACAACAGTCAAGAACAATCCCCAGCATGAGGAATGGCTGAATTTGAAAGCAATATTGTTAGGGCGGCAACGCCAACAGCTCTATAGAATAGTAATGAAAACTGCATCCTGACACTTTTCCATGGGTTGACCAATTACCATAAAAAAATAAAACACAACACTAGGCAATTGCTCACAAAAACAAACAAACATAAAAGATAAAAGCAGGGTGCCGATTATTTTTTTGCACAATAAGACACAAATAGAAGCCTTGTTCAAGCAAATTTGAGTGGTACTTGGTCTGTCAAAATATGATTCCGTTTTTTTCAAAGGTAGGGTTTGTACTTGGGGAAATCTATTTGGCAATATATGTCGCGGTATTTCATATGGCAAAACTTGTATCCATTTAAAATGCCCTCAAGACTAGATTTATTTAATCATTTATGAGCGTACTTCAATGTCTGACTCTTGTGTTGCATTTTAATCCCTGACCGCTAGTTGGCAGCACAGCATACCAAACGTCTTCAAGCACCTCTACACCGCTCGAAGACAACGAGATCTCGCGAGAATCAGCTTGTGTTAAAATGTAAATGTTCAGTCAGCCTCTCATTTTTGTTGTTGTTATGAGACATGCATTACATAGCTTTTGATTGGGATGGGTAACAAACCAAAACTCTGTGCCACGTTGCTGCCAATACCATTTAAAAATTCGGATTGGGGTGCTTTGTAGTGGGCCCAAGATGAGAACGAATGACAGTTGAGATGTATCGCGAAACGTATCATATCGCCAGACTTTTGCCAATGCACACCCCTAGTTTTAATTCTAACCCTACAAAAGTTTTTTTTTTTTTTTTTCTACAATTCTGAACACTAGGATTAGGGTGAGATTTAAGGATAAGGGTTTCCGCTTCCAGCCAATGATGTCAGCTGCCGTCTGCAGCCAGGCCCCTCTTCGTTTTCTTGGCCAGATAAGACTTGTTGCTAAACACATAAGAACAAGTTACTCCAAACATTATTTCCTTCACAATAGGTCATTAACAGCTGAGAGAGATGGCCAGGTTGGGGAGGGTAGCTACTGTCACCCTAACGACCCGAAACCATGTAGTCTAAGTGGACAATACTATCCAGTTTCAGGTCTGACTCCTCCCCCATGAGCACATATAAACCAGCTCTTTTACCAGCTATTTCAGAATTGACAAAGCCTTTTGAAGAAGAGGTAAAAGCTTACCAACCTTAAAAACCAAGTCCAGATGACAACCTTTAAACCTACTACTACGATTTCCTTTACAATAGGCGTTCCTGTAGAACAGGGTCTAAGGCTACGTTCACACCGCAGGGCTCAATGCATTGTATTGAAAAGTTCAGGAACCAAGTAGATTTAACTTCATTAATTTATATAATTGTGGTAACATTGCATTAATTTTAAATTAAACGTACTAAGGGAGAATGATAAGATTTAGCCCTTATTTTTGTACAAATAAAATAAAAATATTTTCTTGAGTTCTAAACTGACAACCAGTGTGTGTATTTAGGTATGGTGTACTTACATTAACATATTACATTGTAAATTGTTACCAAAGTATTTTTTTGTAGATTTCACTCCACATTTTTCTCATGAACCAAAGTAGAAAGTGTATCTCATTGAGCTAATTCAGGCCCCAATTCGGTAATTTCTCTGTTGTCACAGTTGTCTCGTGTTATCTGGTTTGTGTGGGAGTGTGTGGAAAGGTGTTACAACAACTGCACATTAGACTAAAGAACAATTGATGGGAACTAAACTGTAAAATACAACAGTCTGCTCTGATAGCTGAATGAACAAAACAGTAAACTCCTTCTGAAAGAGCATGCTACAGAGATTTACTGTCAGAAATGTTTGATGGAGAGTTTGTCTATTAAGGAATGCAATAGTCATGGAGCAATGTCTTTGTCAAACAGTTACATTAAAAAGCTATCAATTTGCACTCCACATTATACTGAACTGGCATAAATGATCCTGGAGATGAAATTAAACTGAATTACTAAGATCTTGTTTACACAATTGGTTATTTGGACTCAGTTGATGCACATAAACACTTACCTAAGACCATTTTAAAGATTCTCCACATCAGAGTTAGCTGACTTACGTTAACTGCGCCAATGGTTGAAGAGTTAGGGTATTCTGGTATGGTATGGATTTCATGTACTTGTACAATTACCGACATGAATCCCACTGAGACGATTATTGTTATTGGGCTATATAAATAAAATTGAATTGAATCGAATTGAACTGAATTGAATGTCAACACTGGAACTAAAACTCTGGAGTGAAAGGGTTAACTGCAAATTAGTCCCGTCAAGATGTCTCACAACAAAAATCACATCATCTGCAAAAGACAAAGATGTCATTCTGCCCATACTGAAGTGGAAACCGTTTGCACCCCAAGGCAGGGTGGGAAAGTCCTGTCCAGAAAAGTTATGACCTTGGTGTCCCTGGTGAAGTTTGGTAGAAATCAGATGGATTCACTAAAAGTAATGTGAACCAAGCTGGCTGGATGACTGGGGACTGAAGGCCTTCGGCGATAATAAAAGTGTGCACCAGTGGAGCAATAACCATCCCAAAGGGGGCCGTAAGGGGAAAGTAGTTTGGGAATGTATCTCCTTTTCAGGTGTCCTGCAGACAAAACAGTGAACTTTACCTCACCCTGCATGAAAACTGTATATTTGCCTTTTTTCACTCAAAAAAGCACCTTAACTTATAGTCACAGAAGTTTCAAATGACATCGATTGGTCCATAAATGTAGAAAAAGAGGTACATTTATATAGTTCTATCTTTTTTAAGCATCCCCTCGAATAACATAAGGAAATAAAATGTTGTAATGTCTTGTTTAGTAAGACAAATGTCAATAAACCAATCCAATCTCAGTGGTGGAGCTCTGTGACACATTGTTGAAATACTGGAGTGAACTGCATTTTGTTTTCATTTTGCAAAGTACACACCAGGCATGCGACACATGTTCATTTGGCTGTTCACACTGGACAAGCAGTTAGGGGCTTCTCCTCTTTTTTTCTTTTGGTACGGTTTACTTGTATATGTCTGTCACCTACTGGTGGAAGAGGCTTGAAGTAAAATCTCGCAAATCTTCAGGCTTTCTCTTTCAAAGCTCCACTCCGATATATGAAAGACTTGGTGTCTTATAATTCTGGCCAGGTGCAAACTGCAGTTGTTAATTTCTCATCTATGATCAATTGTCAAATGGTTGGCATTTAGGTGAAATAAAAGAGACGTCCTCCATTCATCACTACCATACCGAGTGCCTGATTGGTTAAAGTTAGACCTGGTTTACCTTTCAATCCACATTTAATGGCTGCACAGTTTGTACGTAGAGCCTGAAAACAGTCATGGGTTTGCATAGACTTTTAACTGAAAGTGGACACTTGAACGCAGGTTTCAGAGGGTGGTGTGAACATAGCGGAAGTTTTTGTACAAAAATATACTTTTCTGATTTTGTCTAAAAATGGCATAATCATAATGAAAAGACCACTGGGAACGCTTTTACAATAGATTAAAAGATGATCGGAGTGGGACTCTAAGGACTAAAACAACCACAAAATAACATGTATTACCTTCTACTGGGACTGGAGCAAATAAGTATTTACCATGTCTGGTCTACGTGCTGAGCCCAAGAATAACATTTAAGTAAAGATTTGTGGCTGAAGTTACAGCACGGAATCACATTTCTGAAAGCTGCACTTCCAATGATCTGATTGAACCAAGACAAGAAACTCCCAGAGCTGAATGCGTTTCCCTGTTTTTCTTTCATCTTCCTCACTGTTAGTCAGTTGGGATTTTGATCTGTTGAGTAGAAAACATCACTTAAATAAGCTGTCCCCTTTCCTCCCTCCAACTCCCATGGGTCTCCACACACTGTGGCTCCACAAACACTTTGCTTGGCTGACGGATTTTTTTCATTTTGTCCAATGGGATTCACAGCAAATAAAGCCAATAACTGATTAGCCCATTCTTGGAGATTGAGCTTACTTAATATTTAAGTGCTTATGGTCTAAAGTGGATGGGAGCACCTTGTCCTGAGCCACAGTGTGATTTGTTAGTTTAAACATTTCTCTGTACTCACAAGTGTTTCACAAGCTAAATGAAAGTCCCAAGCGGGGATGTACAAGTTAGTTTGCAACTTCCAAAACAGATTATAATTAACTTTGTACTTCTATTTGAATGTAACCCTTTACTTTGTTTTATTAGTCTCCCAAAATACATTATATTTAGATTTTTCTCTTTCAAAATACCTACAAAAGTTAAACTTAAACTGTTACTCTGTACTGATTACTAATTATTAATTATGGTGCTGAATTACAACTTAGGGTTGGATACATTAATTGCAATATGGTTTACAATTAGGAAGTGAAGGTTAAAGTGTTGACAGTTGCTTAAAAGTCCAAAATGATCAGAGTATACACGATTATTGGCAAATAAATGTAAATATTTTGCATATATTCCTATAATTAACAACAGGAGAAAAACTAAACTTTAAAGTCACAAAATAATTGTATTTTTTAAAACATTTTTTAATATGTGCTATTATGGGGCTGCTCCTGGCACTGCACCTGGTTAGCGCTCTTGCCCTACAGCACAAAGACCCTTGCTTAAATCCCAACACGGCCCATTATGCATGGAGTTTTCATGTTCTACCTGTGTATGTGCGGGTTCTCTCCAGGCACCCCGGATTCCTCCAACCGGCCAAAAACATGCAGCATAGGTTAATTGGTTCACAGCAAAAAGCCCAAAGATTAGCTGCCAGGAGAAATATGTAACAGTTGATTTTTCTCTGCCCCATCACTTTTGCTCTTTTTTATATTTAAGGATGTTTATATCTAATTGCATTTGCTGTTCATCCCTGCTAATCAAAGAATAGTACTGGGAAGTCACAGATAATGCAGTTTCATGTGCAGGCAGGTAGCAGAAACCCGCAAATTTCTACTGACTGCAATGGTATCTATCGAAACTTTAAAGTAAACTACAGTTTTCAGGACATCAAATGACATTTTTCTGCTCTGCAGTCAGAGGATTTATTTCAAATGCTGAATATTTTACTACATAACAATCCCACAGCATATTTTCAGGTTATGACCTAAAGCTGATTAATGAAAAAAAAATCTCATTAGATTTTTTTAAAAAAGCAGCTCTGGCTGCAAAGAGCAGCTCAGATTAGTGTCACATCAGGAACCTGCAAACATGTTGATAATCAGGATGCTATTTATTTTAGAGGCAAACAGATGGTCTGCCAGCTCTACTAAATAAACTCCTGGGTTCACATTGACATCATCAGATTTTGTTCTTGGTTTAACCTCATTCAGCTGTCTGCTCGTTTTTATGCTTCAGGACCACAGACAGCTCCAAGAGTCCACTGATTACCAAGTCATTCAAGTCTGATCACAGATGTTACAACGGGATTCGTAAAAGTGCACCGCTCGTCTATGGCTGTCACTTTTATGTAAAAAGCTGCTGTTCTTGAATATTAGGCTACGTGAACATGAATCTGCCTGGAGCTGAACCTCTTTGTCGCTTCCCGTCAGGTGAAATATTGACTGAGCATCACAAACAAGTGATGGAAAGAGTTTAGAAAATAAATCACAAGGCATTCAAAAAATATGTGTTGGTGTGCTGTATTATTGTTCATACATCATTTAAACCGTTTGAACCATTCTTTATAAAGAATTTAAAAACAAAAAGTGTGATGATGAAATGCCTAACTCACAATAAGTTAGGGATATTTTTATTGGCGAGTGCTTTTTCTATTTGGTCTGAATTTTAATAAAATATGTAAAAGTTCCCTGTGACATTATTAATAATGACTGAGAGGAAACACAGCTCTATTCCGATATATGAAAGACTTGGTGTCATATATTTCATGTCAGACACAGACCGCACTTATTAATTTCTCCTCCATGCTCAATTTTCAAACATTCTGCACTTCTGTGTATTGAAAGGGTCGCTAAAAATCCGAGTCCAACTGGTTTAACTTTCAATACTTATCAATGGCCACCCATTTTGTAGAGCCGAAAAACAGACTTAAAAACAGGTTTAATGACAAATGAACGCAATAGTTTTGAACGCGAATGTCGGAAATGCACATTTACTTGCGTTTACAGACTTTCCATTGGAAGTGGTCACACATACGTATATTTCCGAGCCCGGTGTGAACATGGTATAAAGGTCAGCTACTGTGTATTCTCCTGTCAAGTAAAAACTCAATCTTTCAGTGTCTGTAAGCTGATTTTCTAGGAGACAATCAGTATATTTGATAAGCATATTCAATTTTACCAGACTCAGGACTGGTAAAATGGTTTTAACAATGAATAATCACCATTTCAAATGCATATTAGATGCAGAGCTAGCTGGACAGGGGGTGATATGCTCATTATACGCGTATATTATACACATGACTATACCAGTTAAAGCTTCTTCTTTTGGAGGGTTTAAGCGAGCATTCAAGATGCATCGCCATTCATCTCGCTGCTTTGTGATTGTGAGGAGAGTCAAGTGCTGCATATCTCTAGTGGGTTAAAATGCAGCAATGTTGGGGTGGGGGGTGGGGTGGGGTGGGGTGGTGAATCTACGCGGCAGGAGTCTTGGCGTCTGCTGCTGTAAAGAGCTGATCGAAGCCCTCTCTGAATGAGATCTAATCCGAACCCCCTGCTGTGTTAATGCGTAAGACAGAGACAAGTTTTGTAAAGAAGTCAGACATACATCCTTGAATGCATGCTGCTGCTTAAATCCACCACCATCAGCGGTTCTCTTCCTTCACACGCCTGCTGCTGTCAGATTCTACAGATAGTAGTGAAAGAGTCTAAAAACTGAATTTCAAAACCTCTGTTTCCGGCAAGTGGTGGAGCAGATGCACACAGATCCTGGGGGGGGCACCACATCAAATGAGAGCCGCCCGTATCCCCTGAGAATTGCAGATGTTTGCTCCACATGACATGTTAGATCTGCTTCAGCAGAGTAAATATAAAAGACTAATGACATACATGGAAAATTCCCCATGTGGCTTTGGTGTTTTAATCCCACCAACTACTCAGGGGTTAGGCAGCTGATCCTAAAATAAAGAAAAAGGCAGCTTCACAACAAAACGGTCTTGTAATGAATCATGGCTTTGCTGTTCTATAACAGGATCTCAGGTTTTTACACCCAAACTAATGGGAAGGACAACAACTACAGAACCGCAGACATCATTTATAGACTAGATGTGTAATGTCTAAAATCACCCATAGAATTTTAAAGGATAAAAATAAAGCCAAATGTTGGATAGAAACTGAGTAGACTTCTGTCTGTTCAAATGTGCTAAAAATGGCCGCCTGGGCCGGACAAAGTAACTTCGATATCACTCAATTCACACAGAGCACGGTTCGTGCAGCAGGGGCATCCAGTTTCAATGGGATGTCAATGTCCAGACCCGATCAGAGGTCCTGCAGCACGATTATGCAGAAGTGGGTTTGGGAGCTAAAGCAAAAATTCGGGCAGCGCAATTCAAAAATCTGAACTTTGACTAAGAATTTGCATTGTGTCAACCAATCAAGAACAAAGCTTTGATCTGTCACGTGTTGGTGATGTGAACAGCAGGGGGAGCTCCAAACAAACATGGTAAAATAAATATGAGATACTTGAAAAAATCATAGTGTGAATAAAACACATTCTGGATGAGCTATAAAACGTTTTTTTATTTTTTTCAATATTTATTATTTTATTTAATAAAACTTCGGCTGATTCAGTTAAGCAAATTAGAAGCAGTAAAGCTGATAGGACTACAGTGAGGTTTCACTGGTTTCTATTTGCAAAAATTAACCGGATCATTTTATTCAGCTGCTTCCAGAACAGAAAACAGTGCAGCAGGCAAAACAAATAAATAAAAACATCTGGTACTTTCTTACTGTGTGTTGAAATGAGTCCTGCTTCTGCTGTTCATATCAGATATGCTGTCACCCAGTCCCTGAATTGTTCGGGGTGTTTGTTTGTAATAATCAAATATGAATTCCTCTTTTCTGGTGCAATCTGTATGCATGGTCGCAGCTGTATTAATATTAAATCACTTTCTGGTGGACATTTACATGTAAACTGCACAGTTAAATATGGTTCTGGGCTCTTTATTTTGAAATACAGGTTTTGATGTTTAGATTTGTTTACTAGGGATGAAATATGTAAGGATTATTCCTTACTGAATTAATACTGCCTCGATTTGTAGTTCCAATCTGTAAAAAGAGCCTGTTTTTTATGTAAAAAGACTGAAAAGCTCAAAGAAATAAAAGAAATATGGGAAAAAAACATACTCATTCTTTTTTATTATTATTTTTTTTAAAGTTGCAAATTTTTACATATCTTGTCTCTTATTTATTTATTTTTTTTTTACCATCAAAATTTAAATATTGTGTATTGTATGTGAATCACTTTTGATAATTGGGTTGTCATTAATAATTCTATTTGAAAAAAATCCAAAAATAACCATTTTTTTGGGACTGAGAACATATCAGATACTGCTAAATGAACATAAAAAACAGAGTTCAGAGCAGAGGAACTGCAGAGATAAAACACTGATGATTGGATTAGAAATGAGAGAATTACTAAATCGATTACATGAAATGCAGCATTGAGATGTAACAGGATGAATACAGATGCAAGTTTAGAGTCTGAGCTGGATCCCTGCACTGATGTTTTAAATCCTTGTAGAACCTCTTCCAATCCACATATTTGATGCACTACAAACAGCTTTTTTTCTGCTTGTTTTTCAAGTAAATTTAATTAACATCATTATTATTTTTTTCTTATTAAAAGACATTTTTTAAAATAATAATAAAGAAAAAAGATTTCTTTATTGTCCTGTGTCTTCTCTTTGACTTGAATTAGAAAATGAAAATTAAAGTTGCAGGTGCTACCTGCCCTTGCCCTTAAATGCGGGCAGCCCACTGGCTGGACGGCCACTACATGCACCTTATTCTCCACCTCTTCCCCAGCCACCATGGTCAGAGCTGCACATGACCAAGTGATGAAAAAAAACACATTTTTTTTTTTTTTTTTAACAAAATGGCGTATTTTCTGTTGGTTTCATCTCTGTGGCAACCGTTTTATTTTTTTGGTTGCCTGGGGATGACAAACAGCTCTCTGTACTTTTTAGCAGAATCTGCAAAAGTAAAATTTTGGAAACAGGGGTTTTGTTAACCATGCCCACTGCGAGCAAAAGGGAAAACGTGAATTTGCAAGTTCGCCACTCTTACGGGGTTTAAAATCTACACACTTCTAAATTCAACATTTTATAGTAGTGACAGGTTTGTATACTAGATATAGGCTTTTTATATATTTTTATACTATGTTACATTTTTATACTTTGCTAGTAACACATTGATGAATGTATTTTTACATGAACCCACATGGAGCTCCAGACCAGTTGAAACCACTCAGGGGGTGCTTTAAGGACCTAATCAGTACTTCTCCACTGAAAAACAAATTTATAAATGATCTTGGAGGCAGGAGCAGGGCGGCAAGTACACTGACTGCTCTGCTTTGATAAAGACGACCATTTTAAGTGTGATTATTAAGTTGTTAGGGCCTCTGGGGAGGATCTCTGACCTTCCGGCCTGAAGCCACATAGGGCACTGCCCTGGGTATAGCCTATATCTGTGGGTCCATTCTACTAGGTGTTATCTGTAATGTTAAGGATCCAGACTACTCTGTACGACTTTGATCAAACCTTTTATTAAAATGACTAAATTATAAATTGAGTTTATTTCGAACTCATCAACAAGCATGCAGAGGTTAACGGGTGCAACCTCACAGTGGCTTCTTAATGATGCTCAAGGAGATAGGTTACAATCCCTAGCAGGATTCAACATTTTTAGCAAGTACTAACAAATCTTTAGCTGTGGTTGTAAATTTAATCTAGAGGCCTATGTGAGATTTCATGAGCATAGCTCTAGGAAAGTTTTTTTTTTTTCTGCTAATGTGGGAAAATGTGAAAAATCATCAAATTTCACACTTTGCCACAAAATGGCCATCTCACAATAACTTCAAATCTTCTTTGGGTATCCCCAACATGTGGTTTTGTTAGGAGATTATATAATATTATTTGAACCCCATAAGAGATTTTGGCCCCTTCCTTTTTTTTTTTTTTTTTTTTTAAATGGTAAATGGTAATTGGCGTATACTTATATAGCGCGTTTCTACCTACAACGCCCAAAGCGCCTTACAGTCCCAGACCCAGTCACACACACATTCACACACTGGTGGCAGCTCCGCTGCCGAACACTGGCGCCAACCTACCACCAGAGGCAAGGTGGGGTTCAATTTCTTGCCCAATAAGGACACATCAATTCATGGCCGTGCAAGGCAGGAATCAAACATGCAATCTTACAGTCATGGGTCAACCGCCCTACCGCTGCACCACGGCCGCCCATTATGACTGCTGTGAGGTCATCATTTTTTTTAGGGGGGAAGTCTTTCATTATGCCCTAAGTTAATTTATTGGGTGTGTGCAAATTTTTGTGATTTTTAGAGTATCTGTCGGGGACAACATTTTTTATCAAAGTCACAATAGGAAAGGAGAATTGCAAAAAAACCATGGTCAGTCTTATAACAATACAAATAAACTTTATTTGTATAGCATCTTTCAAGATAAAAATCACAAAGTGCTTCACAGTAAAACACGGTAGGACTGTTAGTCTAGAACTGCTGCAGACCATAAAAATGTAAAAACTCTTCATTAATAATATCCAATCATATCACCTTCATCACAACTACAAAGTGGTTTCACACTTGATCTGCTATGGAACTTCATGCAACTTTTATCCAGAACATGTGCAATTTATCTAGTTTTTCTATGGTTCTCTGCAGCTTCGTTATTGCAGCCTGAGGTGGACAGCTTTATGACAGACTTAAAAATCTGACAGAGGTGATGTGGTCACTAAGGTGGACTTTTAAAATGCCATCTCCAGCTGAATCTTTCAGTGCCTGACAGAAACTGCAGCCAATATGTGAGTGGTGGGCCGAGGGTCTGCTGTGAAGCTTGAGTTGCTTTTTATTTTTTTTTGAAGTGTCAAAGCAGAAGCTGACAGTATGGTGTTACTCTCCAGCGCACGGCCTCTCCATCTGGCTTTTCCTCAGACTCATCTGCCTTCTCTCTACAGGACTTCAAACAGCTTACCTTCCAGAGGAAACATGAGGGCAGGTGGAGCTGTTTCAGAACCAGAAACCTCTCTGGTCCTGAAGCTCGCATTCCCTTTAGCTGTCGCTGTCCAACACTCTTACAATTTCAAAAGTTTTGGATAATTCTGATTACTGTGCATGCCATTATTTTTTAAAAAAGACCACACAATTTCACAAGTAAATAAGTAGATTCCCCATTTTCTTTGGGATTTAAAGACGATCAGCTAAAGCCCTAGAAGGGGGGTGATCCATACGGGTGCTGCAGGCTTGTGGAGGATCATAGCGAGGTGCAGCCACATCTGAAGAGGAAAACAGGTTTGCCTTGAAGTCATTTGAGAAGGTGGAAGGTATGATTGTCGCACATTTGGAAAGAGTATCATGAAGTATTTGTTAGGCAAATTGTTGAGAAAATTTACATTATACCAAATCATAGTTCTGCTGTTTCTGATGTTTTCTTTTACTCTTATTATTATAGTTTTTAGTTAATTGTAATATACTATTTTTTCTGTGTTTTTGTTAATAAGGGAAATTTGTTGCTCCAAATGTGCAGACATTCATCTGCACCTAGATGCGTCTCACCTACTTTCCCCTTACATAATGCTTAAAAGCCCACTCCAAGAAAATTAGGATTGTAAGATTTTATGATATAGGATTTTAAACTTAAAATTGCATTTCTGGGTATTTCATTGTTCATATTGTTGTGAATCAGCGGCAGGTGAAAAAATGTTTGAAAAAGCTCCCAGTTGTGATATAGAAAGTGTTCAACACCCATGTGCTGTAGCCAATTGCAATTCTCCAACAAATACCAATACCTTTCAAATTCTTCCAAAAGTTGTTGCATTGAGAGAGAAATGGATTGGATTTCTTTGTTACAGCAACATTAAAAAAAAAAAAAAAACACTTTGAAGTTAACACTTTCTCCAGCCTGCAGAAGAAAAAAATTGAGCTTCGCTCTAGCTTTTCATCAATACACTGTCAAGTGGACAACCTGTAACAGAGATCTCAGCAATGGGTAGGGGAAGGGGGCCAGGTTGCTCCAATGATCCCGCCCACAACTCAGAGGTGAATTTCTGATAAACTCCTGCTGCTCTGCAGAAACTATGTCTTTGAAAACCGCCCTTTTTTGTTTTTAGTTTTTTTGGGCTAAAAACGGCTGAATCATAATTAAAAAACCACTGGAAATGCTTTTGGATTAGATCAAAAGATGATTGGAGTGGGACTCTAAATGGTGACAACCTGTCACCTGCAGCATGCCCATAGAAAAAATGTGCATAAATCACTCAAAGGGCTCTATCCTCCACACATGTTTGCCCATTTTTTGTCCACGGACACCCCATATCCACCCAAAAGGCCAGTTAGGCTGAAAAAGGACTATACAAATAAAACAGATGAGAACAGGAACAATAAAATAAGAAGTCTCTTGCTGGACAGTTTAGAAAAAGAGCAGAAACTTAAATGTGCAAAAGCAACTCTACCCCAAAAAAAGAGAGAAAAACTAGTTGAAGAAGCAATAAAAATACCACTACACTCCAGCAAAGAGATTGAAATGTCACCAGACAATCTGAAAATGGGAGGGCGCTAGAAAACAAACAAAAAAAGTGAATGCATTTGTATAAACAATAACACCAGATAAGGTTAAGCAGAATTTGTTTTCAGTAGAACCTCAATAAATTAGATAGAAGAGGTGCCTCTGACCAACACGGAGTGACAGGTGCAACTCACATTCTCCAAGCAAATAACTTGAAAATTGGGTTTCTTCCAGAACACATGAAACAGTCTGCAGGTCTTGAATATGTTCTGACATCCATTAAGCAGGAGGTGTGCACAGTTTTCTGTGACATGAGCACAAAGGAAGATCACACTAGAAGGGGGGAGTAAACTTTTAAATGTAAAAATTGACCTTGGAAAATAGGAGAAACTAAGAAAACTGAATAAGAGTAAGTTTTAAAGACAAGTTGTTTCAACTCAACCCTTAAAGAGCCACTCTGATCATTTATTGATCTATTGTAAAAATGTTCCTAGTGATCTTAACCTAAAAAATAAAAACTTGTAATTTTCTAGGACTCAGTTTCTGCAGAGTGGCAGTAGTTCATAGAAATGACTTCTAAGTTGTGGGCAGGACCATTGGCCTGGAGCAACGCCGCCACCCTTCCCCTTCCCATTCCTGAGCGCACAGAGTGGGGAGCTTGTGGCCGCTCAGTGTACTTTCCACATCACAAATACACTTTTTTTAAACAGTTCTTCCTCCACTTCGGATTCAAAATGATTGGAATAATAATTATGAATTTTAAACTTAATTTACCCAATATCCTCAATCATCAGAAAAATGAACAAAAGAAGATGTTCAAAACACAAAAAACAAAATTCTACAACTTTAATGCTGCAATGCTGATAGGTCTGAATATGACATTCCAAGTATATTTACAGGTGCAGAAAAGATGCGTTCTCTTTGTCACCGTTATTGATTTCAATGCTACCTGCTCCACTGCAGGAATTTTTTTTTAAAGTCGTATCAGTTTTCTCCTGCCTTTCAGATATGTGCTATGTATGATGCAAAGACAATTTCATAGTTGATGAATCACAGAGTGAGTGTGAAATACTTTTGGCTGTTTGCATCAACTCCTCCCTGTTTTTACACTATCTGCCAGAATTGACCATCAATCCTTCAATCATCTGAACCTGCCTAATCTATGGGGTCACTGGGTTGCTGGAGCCAACCCTGCTACTGTTGAGCAAAGGCAGGGTACACCCTGAACAGGTTGATAGTCGCACCTAACAATTCAGAGATACAAACAACCCATGAAGAATTTCTTTGGACTGTGGGAGGATGCCGGACAAAACCAATGGACGAGGAGAACATCCAAACCCCACACAGAAAGGTCCCACCTGGGAATGGAACCAGGGCTTTTTTACTATGCCGCTGTATCACCCTGTGTTGTATATTTATTGCATATATTTTAATATTTGTTTTTGTGTGTGCTTTCACGTTTGCAGACCTTTTTTTAGCCTGTGAACCTTTGTGGAATATGTTTCCAAAGGTGAAAAAAGGTCACATCTACTTTAATTTCCTAGGATTTCCACATTTTTGTTGCCTTAATGAATCTAAAAATGTTTATTCTATTAGTTTTCTTTAAATAAATAAATATTAAAAGATTCTTAGCAGCTGGGAAAAAAAAAACATATTTTCAAAGGTAATGGTAAGTTTGTGTGACTCTCAGATCTCAGTGCTGTGAGGAACAACAAAAAATCAAAACAAGGAGTGCACCCTCTATCTCTATAGACCTCAGTTAACACCTTAAAATCTATGACGCCACACTTAGATGAAGATTACAATAATTTTATCCTCCTCCTTTAAAAATAAAAAAATGTGAATCAACTAAAAGTCTTTTGGAACAGTGTTTCTTAGAACCAAATGCATATAAAACCAAATGTTCTGCAAAAACTCTTCATAGGTGTCAAACACTGGGGTAAA
Source organism: Oryzias latipes (assembly GCF_053564925.1). Classification (NCBI taxonomy): domain Eukaryota; kingdom Metazoa; phylum Chordata; class Actinopteri; order Beloniformes; family Adrianichthyidae; genus Oryzias; species Oryzias latipes. Next base: position 23,689,162 of record NC_136241.1, on the reverse strand, counting down.
ATATTATTCATTTTAGGTACCTCTTAAGTTATTTGGTGAGTGGTCCAAAAATAAAGTTTGACTGAAGAAAGATAAAATTTTTATTCATTATACAAAAGCACTTTCTTGGTTATTGTTGCTCTTTTCGCTGTATTAAAACATCTGGGTTGGCAGATCCTGCATTTTGCTGCTGGCACGCAGAAGATCTGTAAAATGAAGCCCTTTTTCATTAATTCTTATTTGTTTTAGATGGGAAACTTAGCTAAATGAAACTCAGCTGAATGTTTTAATTTGTGACAATTAATGTTGTTGGTTTTGCCATTTTAAAGAAAAAAAGACTTGGCTGTAACTCCAAAACTAAGTATTATGTAATATACACAAACAAACATTATGTACGGTATATTATAAATTTGCTGCAGTGAAACTCCCACATGTTTATCATCTGCTGGTTCATTACTCAGTGAAAAACAAAGAAAACTGCAGGTCAACCAAGTGAGTCCTATTATCTGCAAAACATCTGTCTTTAAATCCAGCACTGGTCATTTATAATAGTCATGGCTGTGATCTATCAAAACTGGATTGAATCGATGCAGTGGTTCCTCAGTTATTATCGTTAGATTTATGATCTCACTTATCAGTGATTGATTAGTCTGTTTATTAAAAAGTTTTGTTAATAACTTTGTGAGACAAATTGGAAATAAAATGAGAAAGACTTTGAAATGATTAAAAAACATTAAAATCCAGAAAACTTTAGCTGGAAAAAAAAGAATGTCATCATAAATATACTGTTAAAGTATACTAAGATAATGTTAATTAAAAGAGGAATAGGCAGAGGAATTATGCATTAATGGCCTCAAATTATGCAGTAATTACGCACAACCCGCGCACACACTTCCAAAAGTCCAAATATGTCAGCAAGTATCCAAACATGAATCCGAGCCAACAGACTGTAATAACTAATTCCATCAAAACAATATTGTACTGAATAAAAAAAATAATATACATGTTTGCATATAGCATTTTAGCCAAACCATGAGAGACATCCTCAATTCTCCCAACGAACTCCAAAACTTCCATAAAAGGCAGACATGATTTACAGGTTGCACTTCTGTCATCCAATAAATGTTTGTGCGATTGTTGTGAGGCTACAGCTGGGCCAGATGTGAGGCAATAAAACTGCACACAAAGATAAAAACAATCAATCACACCAATGATGTTATCTGGTGAAAATGCATATTCCAGTTTGAAGGAAGAAACTGACAAAGTCTACTGGGGTCTTCTGTGAGTGTTCTTTGTCAGAAAACTTGGCTTACATCACATGTCAGGTCAGCAAGCCTTCCCAGATCTATCCTGACCTTTAATAGGCTGACAAGTTGTCATTTTTTTTTAAAAATACATAAAAGGCAAGCATATTTGAAAGAAAAAAAACAACAAGAAACAAACCTGCAATTAAAATAGGTTTCTGATACTATGCTGAGAGACTGGTTGATATCATATTTAGATGGATTTGATAACTTTGGTGAATATTGGCAACTTTTTTCCAGTCCACTAAAAAGAAAATGTCTAAAAGGACACATTATAACAATTAAAGAAACCAAATCACAGTAAAAACAAACAAACAAAAAAACTTAAAAAATACAATTCTCATCAGGACTGTTGACTTATCAAAACTTTGTATGTTATATATATTACCAGTTTTGTACATGGGGAACAACACTGGTTTCAAATATTGTATGTATTCTTTTTGTTTCTTTTTATTACCTTTGTATAGTAAAATTGTGCAAAATTTGGGTTTTTCTGGTTTTGTAGAAATAAAAAGAAATTAAGAAATAGAAAATTTAAATTGAATAATGATAAGAGTTACATTGATGTCTGCATAAATCTTGTCATAATAAAACCTTTGTTAAAGTATAAAATATCCCTTTTTTAACTTTCAACTTTTGTACAGTGACTTGTAAACATGTTGCACTGTTCGAAAACTTAAAGAGATTCCCAAGAACGCGAGTTACGTGAATTGAAAATAAAATCAAGAACAGTTTCTAGAACACGTCTTTCCTGTGCAAACAGTTTTTTAGGACCCCCTTCTCAGTTGTCCAATCCACCTGATATGTCGTCTGCCTTGACTATATATTAAGCTTCTGAACAATAGTGACATCATATAAACAAGTTCAACTCAGAATGGGAGGGAAATAATCTTTACAATCTCTTCTTTTGTAGATTTTTTTTTATTATGGTCTCCACAAACAATTAAGGATAATGCTAACATCACATGATTCAAGGTCTTTTTTTTTGTGCATATTGTACAGATGAAAATTGGTGGAAAAAGTGAGAAAAGTTGTGGTATCACGCAAGAAAGACCGAAATTACCTACGTGAAAAATGCATATTTTTCGGCAGTGAGACATGACCTTCGAAGACTTATTTTTATCCTTAAATTGAAATTGTGTTTTTTTTAGGTGCATTTAGTGTAACTGGACAAATACATTTTACTTCTACACTTTAGCAAGGATCTTAAACTTATCATAGATATGTTGTAAACTTAATTTTGAAATATAGCCCATTTTGCATTTAGGAAAAGCCTCATTCATGTTGTTTTGTTAGCTTTCACCACCAGAGGGCTCCTAGTTTGTAACAGAAATACAAATAATAGATTGATTCATTGTCATCAAACAGCAGCATGGTGTAAATAAAGGTGGCCATTGTGTTAAGATGCATAATAAGAAGACAATTTAAGGTTGATAGCAATGCATCTCTACATTCATGATAGCAAGATCTGAATATTGACTACCCTGATCAGTGCAGTTAATGCAGAAGAACAACTGGCAAATTTGGTTAGATATAACATCATGACTGACATGTTAATAGATGAACAACTTATAAATCCTGACACTCCACAACTTCACAGGAGTAAAATAAGGTTTTTTCCAAAAGAAAGAATAATGGCCCAAAAAATTGATCAACTTGACTGTGAGTTTGTGGTGACTTTAAATCTTTTTTTTGTGCCTTTTTTTTGTTGCACAAATCCCTTTCTGTGATTTTTTTCTACTGTGCCTCTAGGAATAATAAGTCAAAACAAGTTTTCACAAAAGACCGGAATTCCTGCATGTTTCTGTGAGGACAGTTACTTTGACAAAAATGACCTTTAAACAGACTGATTTTCATAGAGTTTACAACCCACCTCTTCATTTTTGGCTTTTTGTCATTTTTATCTGGTCACTTTGACATTTCTCTTCATTGTTTGATGTCTTTCTGTTGTTTCATAAAAGACTGTTTCTATTGTGTTTCCTCTTTTGAACTGAAAAAGCTGTGAAGTAAGACTAATTTTAGGTTTGAATATTTAGTAGTTTTCAGGTTCATATTATCTTCCCGTTGGTGTATGAGAGCTTGGATTTTTTACCATGGTCTGTCCATGTCCAGTTTGTTGTGCTTCCTTGTTAAGCTCTTCCTCCCCCGTCTCACCTTCTTCTTTTTCTGCTGTCTTAAAGATTTCCCAACCTTCTCAGGATTTGTGAGTCTTAAAGGTTGAAGCTGTCCACAGCAGTGAGGCTGATGCAACAGGAACCTGTAAACGTTAGGTTTTGGTTGCCTGGTTTATTTTTCAGAGAAAACCCATCTAATCCAAGATCAAATAAAGTGGCCCTCATCGATTTGGGTCTCTGAACCTGAGGGCCCCCTTGAAAGATCGGAACTAAAACCCCCCCAAAATATCTGAAAAGACTGAGAGGATGCAGGAGAGATGACCAGGAGGCAGAACTAAGCGTCTACTGACTCACCCACTGGAAAACAGCTTTTATCGCTTTTTTAATAAAATATTAACTTTTAGTGTGACAAATCAAAGCATATTCCCCTTTGCATGCACATTTTTCAGCTCAGCGGTTTAGCCTTTTAGAATTTTCAAAGTCTCATCATTTTAGTAAAACCACATTGAGTAGCCCGGAGGATAGCATCCCAGTCATTCTAATAAAAGTGGCGAGTTCTGACAGCCTTCAAAAGGCCCTTAGGATAATTTGGTAAAGGAGCCCAATGTTGTTTACTTATGCAAAACTTGCAGTGAATAGTTTTTCTTACTCTTTTATTTTCATTCCTTAAGTGTAACTGTGTCTTTTTCTGTTTAATACATTTTTTAAAGCATTTTAAAACTATTCAAATTTAATGTTGACTTACGTTCAAGAATTTGTGTTTACCATGGTGTTCACACTGAACAATTGGTGTCCGATATTCGTGCTTGCCCACCACCTGCAGTTGGAAGAGGCTTGGTACAAAATGTTGAAGTGGTGCAAATTATGCGAATCTTTCTCCAGGATTTTTCCCCATTACAGCTGTATTCCAACATGACAGACTTGGTGTCATATAATTCTGGTTGGTTACAAACCGGCCATAATTTCTCCTCCTGCTCAATTTTCAAACGGTTGGCACTTCCATTAATTACGGTTATGATTTAACTTTCATTGTGCGTTTAATGGACCGACATTTTGTTTGTAGAGCCCAAAAATGGTCCTAAAAATGTGTGTAGCTATGCGTGAATGGGAGAACTATGAAGGCAGAAGTCCAAATTGTGCATTTATGCATGTTTACATAAACCTTCTATTAAAGTAAGTTGCCTGAATGCGTGTTGCCTATGGCGGTGTGAACGTAGCTTCAGCTCCTTTAGTGACAACACAATTGCATCAATTTAGCAATCTAATCTGAGTCTTCAGTGTTCATAATATGAGGTTTGTTAATATTTTGAATAAGCAGAAATCAATTATCTCTACCTCATTTTTCAGGATCTGGCCCCTTCTGCGGATCATGTCAATATGACATTAATCAATTGTCCTGAGAATTTAAGGACCGCCCCATAGCTTTTCACTGCAAGTGAGTAGCCTGCTTCAGTTAGTATCTAGCGATTCTCCCACTTTCCATGTTTTGTCTGGTACTGGTTTTTGACCCTTGCTGCATCTTCAGTTCTACGCCAACTGTCACATCCCTGTTTGGCTCCTTGTGAACTCGCCTGTCTTCACTGCTCCAAGGATTTCGCCTTGCCTTTTTGGTTCTTTAACTGCATTCCCGGTTTTGACCCATGCTCGTCTCTGCATTCCCTAAATTCACCTGTCCCCTCGGCAGGTGCGTATGGACCCTCATTTTCAATCCGCTTCATACCAGACATAACCTGCTGGGGACACCTCCTTCGGATCTATAGCTTGTGTGACTCCCCACAACAAAAACATTGTGTTCTCCTTCAGGAAAGACATCATCCACCATCTCCTTCCCAGAACGGTCGCTGCTGCCACCTGGCTGCCAGGAGAGCGAATATCTGAGCCAGATAAACACCTTTTCCAGTTTTGAGTTCCTGCTTTTTGGGGTCCACTGGTCTCTCGCCTCATAGACAACTCACTTATCTGGGTTGCTGAAAAATTTAGGGAAATGTTGAATCCAGTGATCCATATTACCTTGGACAGTAGATGGAAGTCAATTAAAAAAGTCTTGTATTGTACAGCTATCTTTTAACGGCCATATGTTTGCATCCTTAATATGGATGCTTCAGAATCCTGTGGTTGCTCCAACAATCAGTTATAAACAATCCGAAATGCACACAAAGCACACTGAAGAGTCAGGAAAAAGCAAGAAAGATGTTTTCCAGCTTTTCTCCATTTCTGACACCTTATATTCCATCAATGATATATGTGTGATACTGACATTTTCCAAATGCTAAACTCTTATTTTGCATGCACACTGTGTTACCATATGGTTCTGACGAAATCCTCCACTGACAGCCATTGTATAGATGCAAGTATTTGAAGACTGCAAAATGATTTCAACATAACCCATTTTTTTCCTTGTAGGATTTTGAACATAAAATATTGAAAAGAATAAGGAACACAGAACTGTTCTAAACATATTTCCTCAAATCTATTTTGAACTGATGTAATTTTAACGTCCAAGAGTCAACATTGTAGGGAATGTAAGTCAACCTTGTGGATTGTACAGTGCATTATAGCCTTGGTTTAATAAGTAATTATGGATATGGTCTTGTGTGAAAAATGCATCACTCCGGTGAGATTGTAGTCCTTCAAAGTAAATTTCTGATTTGAAAACATTGCCAACATTGCTAGGGAATAAAAGCATGTACAAAAACACTGTGATATGATCACCTTGACAGGCAGATTTGCGCTCAGTGAGGATTTTTATTGGCTGTTGGATTTTTTAGAAGTACATTTTGTTTTTGTTATTTATCTTTGCTGACCTGCGATCTACCCTCATGTCCTTGAAGATCGACCGGTGGATCTTGATCAACATAATGAGCACCCCTGGTCTATGTAAATGTGCGTTTCAGACTTCCGTGTTCAAGACTGTCACGTTCACGTGTCGCTATGCAAGTTTCTAAGACTGTTTTCAGGCTCTATGTACAAAATGCAAGGCTATTGAACATGCATTAGAACTTAAACCAGGTCGAGCTTAGCCCAATCAGGGACTGTATGTATGGCGTCCCTTCAAATACAGTGAATTAATAATAAAGCTCGCAATAGAGCTGTGAAGCAAGATTTTAACCGCTTTGACATTACACACCAAGCCTCTTCCAACTGTAGGTGACGGACACGCACTAGGAAACAGTAGCAAAAGGAGAACAATCCCCTCCCTCCTAGAGGGACGGCGGTGTGTGTATATATATATATATAATGCAAAAGAGCTCAATGCTGTCCTTGAAACCTTTGGTCTAATTCAGCATGTGAGTTGCCCCACCCACAGCAGAGGGCACACTCTGGACCTGCTCATCACAAAGGGGGTTAATATTTACAATGTCAGTGTGGTTGATGTCGCCCTCTCTGATCATTTCTGCGTATTCTTTGACCTGTCTGTTGCTCCCAAACCACCGCCTGGCCCTGCAGTTGTCCAGGGGAGACAAATAAATGAGAGCACTAGGGCACAGTTTGTAGAAATGATAAACCCTGAAAACGTCTCTGGTGCCAATGTTGATGAAATGCTGAATTCTGTTACTTCTAGCATCTTGAATGTTCTGGATGCCATTGCCCCTATGAAAGTTAAATTGAGAAAACATAGACAGAAAGCTCCCTGGAGGAATGATGATCTAGTCAGGGCACAGAAACAACAGTGCCGCAGAGCCGAGCGAAAGTGGCGCAAGTCAAAACTCCAGGTTCATTATGAAATGTATAAGGGGGAGTTGTACGCTTACAACCAGATCTTATGCAGAACAAGGGAAAGGTACTTCTCTGAAATAATTGGAAGTTGCAGCAGCAACTTTCGTATCCTGTTCACAACAGTTAACAGATTAACTAACCCTCCAACCCAGCTACCAATAGAACTGGTTTGTACACCCAAATGTAATGAGTTTGCTGTATTTTTCAATGACAAGGTTCAGGGTATTAAAAAAGCCATCAACTCCACAACACATATAACTATCCAACGGCCACCTACTCACTCTAAGCTGACTCACTTTGTACCTGTCACTGACCAAATTGTCCAAGAGACCATCACCCGTCTGAGCTCGTCTACATGCTGCCTTGATGTGTTACCCACTAGATTTCTAAAGTCTGTCTTGAACAGTGTGTTGCCATCAATTACTCAAATAGTTAACATGTCTCTTCAATCTGGAATATTTCCAGAGGCCTTAAAAACTGCAGTCATTAAACCCCTCCTGAAAAAGAGCGGTCTTGATCCCACTGTACTGAATAATTACAGACATATCTCTAATCTGCCATTTTTAGGAAAAGTCCTTGAAAAAGTTGTCTACCAACAGCTCACTGACTTTCTCTTATTAAACAATTCGTTTGATGTTTTCCAGTCAGGTTTTAGACCCCATCATAGCACAGAAACTGCTCTTATCAAGGTAACCAATGACATCCGCCTGAACACTGATGATGGAAAAGTCTCTGTCTTGATCCTACTAGACCTGAGCGCTGCCTTTGATACTGTTGATCATGGGATCCTTTTGCACAGACTCCAAGACTGGGTTGGCATCTCTGGATCTGCCCTAAGTTGGCTCAAGTCTTATCTGGAAGACAGGAAATATTTTGTTGAAATTGGGAGTTGTGTCTCAGACTACATGGGCTTGAATTGTGGTGTGCCCCAGGGATCGATCCTGGGACCCCTTCTGTTCAACCTCTACATGCTGCCACTAGGGCAGTTAATACGCAGTAATAACATTTCTTATCACAACTATGCAGATGATACTCAGATCTATGTGTCACTGACAACAGGTGAATATGGGCCAGTGGATTCACTCAACCACTGCCTCCAACAGATCAGCGCGTGGATGCAGGACAACTTTCTCCAGCTAAACTCAAACAAGACCGAAGTTATTATTTTTGGCCCACAGAAACAAAGAGAAATTGTCAGCAGCTACCTTCATTCTCTGTCTCTTAAACCCTCAAATCAAGTCAGAAATCTAGGGGTAATCATGGACTCTGACCTGAACTTTAACAGCCATATCAAGTCAGTAACATCAGCGGCATTTTACCACCTGAAAAACATTGCCAAAATCAAAAACATAATCTCAAAGCGAGACCTGGAGATACTTATCCATGCATTTGTCTCCAGTAGGTTAGACTACTGTAACGGCCTGCTCACCGGCCTCTCCAAACGAGCTGTAAAACAGCTTCAGTACATCCAGAATGCTGCTGCTCGAGTCCTGACCAAAACCAGGAAGTATGATCACATTAGTCCTGTGCTCAGGTCTTTGCACTGGCTCCCTGTACCTTAAAGAATAGACTTCAAAGCAGCTCTGCTTGTGTACAAGTCTCTCCATGGCCACGCACCAAAGTACATCTCTGACATGTTAGTGCCATATGAACCATCTCGTACTCTGAGGACCTCAGGGGCCGGCCTCCTGTTGATACCCAGAGTCAGAACTAAACAAGGGGAATCAGCGTTTCAATATTCTGCAGCTAAAATCTGGAACAGCCTCCCTGAAGGCGTAAGACAGGCCTCTTCTGTGTTCATGTTCAAATCTAGACTTAAAACATTTCTGTTTAGCCGTGTATATGACTGAAAGGTCCTATCTGCACTTTTCTTTCCTTCCTTTCTTTTTAAATCTTTTTTTTTTCTTCTTTTCTTTTAAAGTAAATTTTATGTTGATTATTTCTATGATGTATTGTGATTTTAATGCATTTTTCTGTTTTGTGAAGCACCTTGAATTACTTTGTGTACGAATTGTGCTATACAAATAAACTTGCCTTGCCTATATATATATATATATATATATATATATATATATATATATATATATATATATATATATATATATATATATATATATATATATATATATATATATATATATATGTTAAATGGTGTATACTTAAGTAGCGTTTTTCTACCTTCTTTGAAGGCCCAAAGCACTTTACAATCACAGTCCCATTTTTTTAGATCTTCTTAATCAAGTTTCTTTTATAAAAATTGGTGGTGAGCATGTCCAGCATAGCTTGGTGTGCCAGCCAATAATAATTGTACTAACATGAATTTGACTTTATTTCAATTCATTTATAGCTAGCTTTGACAATCCCATCTCGGTTTGTTCACACAAGTGCATCTGCCATGGTTAAACTATACCAATTTCTGCTGCGCACTCTGTCAGTTTCTGCAGAAACATCCATTTACATTCAGCATAAGGTAGGCTATAGATGGTTTACCGAGAACTTAAAGCAGTACAGATCCCTGCAGGACCACGATGAGCTCACAATAGCACTCCTTGGCTCTGCTCTCGCTTGCAGTTCCACTTTGATTTGTTCAGGTGACTAAGGTTAAGAGGAAAGCTCTCTGAGGACAGAAGTAACAGCTGTGGGCACATCCGGGCCAAAGCTTCTGCTTCAGCTATCAAGTGTGAAAGTAAGAAGAAGGTAATCCTTTTCTGCTTTTCTGCCTTTAGGCGTAGCCAACTCTGTGGAAATCTGCCTCCAACAGAAGGAACAAGCTCTGTGCACCAGAGATCTGCAAGCATCAGTCCATATGTTTTCACGCCGTCAGACACCCATGGCCTCTTTGTGAACATTTCTGCACCAAACTGAACATTCAGCAAACTCTTAGAACAGCTGCTAAATGATGCCCAGAGAAGGGAATCTTTTAAAGACCATTTGAACTCTTTGGTGTAAACAAAGAAAGAATTCAACCTTTATCACAATTTGCTGTACAATCAATTTGATAATCAAAAACTTTAAGATTAACTGAACCAAAACATAATTTTATCTGGTCTGAAAAAGCTCAAAAGTCATGGTTTTTACTTGCATTTCTTGATAAACATAACTAAAAAGTCAAAGTACAGGAACTCAGATTACACTTGTGAAAATATAAAAATAAAATGGTCTTATATTTAGTTTAGTTTTATTTTTCACCCGGTGACCCACAGCATGGAGAAATCCTGATCAATTCATGCTTATCATTGTATTTGTGTTTATGCACTTTGTGCATAAACACCAAAAACAGTCTGATGTGTGTAGCCGTTCCTCCCTGATGTAGTAAAATTGAAAAGCTTTTGCCATTTGGGGTAAATTGCAAGGCCTCAAATAGAGCAGTACAAGTGCTATTTTCAATTTATAAAATACATATAAATATATAGAAGTCAGTTTCTCAACCCAAGCTCAGGTCGTCACCAGAGGCCTGGGAGCTTGAGGGTCCTGTTTAGTATCTTTGCTGAACCTAACACTGCACATTTTTGGGCTAAAATCTCTGCAGTTTTTCCAAGGATCTGCTGTTTCACTCGTCTAGTTTGGGGATACAGTAATTCAGATTACCACAGGTGATATTTCCTGGTTGATCTCCACTTCTGCAGAGTCCCTGGTATTTCTTCAGTTTCTCATGTTCCTTCTTCCTGGTAAGTAGTTGGTGTTTGTGGATGTTGGAACATTGGACGACAAGTTGCTTGGCAATTTGCCTTCACTGTAGTTTCAAGCAGTGACGTGCAGTCAGGTTAGGCAAATGAGGCACAGCCTCACCTCTCATAATCGTGATAAAATAGTATTTTCCTCTGATCTGTTCTGAGGTTAAGATCGCAGAATTTGAGTGTTACGCGATCAGAGACGGAGCGGAAACTCCGGGTGAGGATATGGAGCGCTGTGCCTCATGTCTGACTGCAGGGCTCAATGGTAACAGAGATGTGCGCTGAAAACGCTGCTATAGGCCCGCAGTAAAGGCTTTAGGTGAGGCAAGCCTCACCAGCCGGGGGCAGACGTGAGATGACAGCTGCTTTGTAGCTACACTGGTGCCGTAGTAAAAGACTAAAGATGTCTTTCTCCATTGAGAGGGAGAAACATGTATAAAATAAAGGAAAATAAGGAAGACTTTTCCAACAGATCATGGAGCTTGTCGTGGAGAAGGATCGGCACATGGACTCAAAAAGTAAGGCCAAACATGTTTTTCAATGTTTGTTTGTTTTTTAATAATATGGAAGTAAGTGGAAAGAAATGTAAGTAAATCATTTATTTTTTTTATGATAATTTTCACAGACATTTGAAAACACTGATTAAAGCACCAGTATTTGAAGTTGCAAAAATACCAGAAATAGTTACTGAGGGTCAAATGTGTGCTGAACACATTTGTATACTTTAATTTGTTTACAGTACATATGAATAATTTATGCAAATCCATGTCTATAAAAGAAATATTGTCTGTAGGACAAATAAGTTCTTGTGTGTATTTTACACGCTGTTAGCTGCTGTTGGATGAATGGTGAAATATTCAGTCCTTGCAATTGTAAATCTGTCTCCAGAGGAGTCAGTGCCTCATCAGCCATTAACCTCACTGCACGTCACTGGTTTTAAGGCATCTATTCACTCTACATTCTCTGCATGTAACCTCTCTTTGTAGGATTATTTCCTTGTTCATCTAGTCCATTTCTGTCTTGTCCCAGTAGCCCACTTTCCATCAGGGTGATCTGGTTCTCCAGCAACTGATGCAGACCTTGATTGGCCGCACAACAACTGATTCAGCATGATATGTGTTTCAGTATCTCTCATGGGTTATGTGGTAGGCAGAAGCATGAAGGGTCTTGGCTAAGGACTCACACTGGATTATGTTAAATGCTTATTGCACCCCCTAGGAATGGAACCCTGATTTCCTGTGTGCAAGTCATGCACTTAATCATTTATATTGTTTTATCATTACTTATGTTCATATTTATATTTTATTTATCTATTCCCACCACCCTGTCAAGGTAGTAAACAGCAGTTGCAGCCAGAATAGGTAACAATGACATGAATTGAACCCATGCAATTTGACACCAGCTCCACTGGACCAGTGGGCTGGTGAGGTTTGTTAATTGTTTAATAAATAAATGAGTTCACTATTCTTTTAAGGAGCAGGATTGTCCAAACTGCTCCAAGAAAGATTTTGCTCAGCAACACAGGAAGTTTTTCTGCCCAAACAAAATCTGAGACTGAGATGAAATAGTTCCAGAGCTCGGAATTTCTCTTGAGAAAAAGTACAGACTCACACAGTGACTACATCTCCTTTTTACATATATTTGGCTGCCCTTTTTCTCAAAGACCCACTGCAATGAAAACTGTTTTTTGGTGTTTTCAACATGTTCTTTTCTCAAAATGGATGACATATATAAAGAAAAGTATGCTAAAAACTGAATTTCTGATTGTTGTGAATCAGGAGCAGATGAAAAATGTCATTAGAAAAAGTTGTAATTGTAACGTACAAGTTACTATGGCAGATCACAAACTCCATTCTGATTGACACACTCATAGACAACATGCACATCTTTGTTTTCCTCATCCGAGTAGGCATTTGGATAAAAACTGTATGGCTGGAAAGCTTCAACATTGCTCACCATTTTTCTTTTCATAAACAGATGGATGATGGGATGGGGGCAGGCTTACTTCACACCAACAGTCCCAACCACAACACAATTTCTAATGTCTACAGAAAACTATGTCCTAGAAAATGCTTTTTTATTTATTATAATCCTAATTAAAAGACCACTGAGAATGATTTGAAAACAGATGTTAAGATAATTGGAGTGGGGCTTTTAGAAAACCTGAAAGTAAACCCTTACCTCAGAAAAATGATTTGAATAAACACAGGGTTCCCATCACACACAAAACAAACTGGCAAACACTACTTACCAAAGCCCTGATAAACTTACAATTACACAAACCAGACAACGAAGCATGGTATATATGTGTGTGCATGCAAAGGCATTTCTTTGCATTCTCGTATGTGTGTTCAAACCTAAGCCTGTGCGTTGGTTTGTGTGTGAGTGACTGAGTTATTAAGATGTTTATAAAGTAGAATTTCTTTCTGATTGAGTATTAAAAGAACCATCAGAGGATTTAAGGAATAGATATTACCGGTACACTCCAGCATCCAAAGGCCTTATGTCCAATGCACAGTGACAGGAACAGAAAGCAATGGTAGTGGTTAGTATGCCAGGAGTCCGTGGGAGTGTCAACCCTGAAGTGTTGGGATGGCAGTCAACAGGGTTGGAAAAAAAACAACTGACCATTTGCCCATTGGGCGATGCAGCACCAGCCTCTCATTAATACGGTGGAACTTCAAATTGATTAGCTTTGCCTAAGGATTTGGATGACTTCTGACTTGGATTAGAATTTGTATGTTTTGCAATCTACCACTCCAAACATTCATTTAAGATGTCCCCTTCTTACATAACCTCTTTGCTCATTTGCATTTGCATATTCTGAAGTTGTTTGTGCTTCAAATATTTAAAAAATAACTATTCTTGGCATTTTTCCACCATTCTAAATGAATAAAGGTTAAATTAATTGATCACAACTAGATTGAATTTGTTATTTTTCTGCTGTATAAAAAAAATTCAACAGATCATGTCACTTAAATGTGTGAATGGTAAACTTTAAATATTTGTAGATGTTGTTCTTGGATGAAAACAAAATTCCTCCAAACGTTTTTGTAAGAAATACATTATAATCTTTTTTTTATTAGGAACAATTTGTTAAAAAGGGTCTTTTTTGTTCTTAGAAAGCCCAATGTATTTTTTGTCTGAGCAAACAGACAGAAGTTGATATCCTCTTGTGTTGGTTACGTTTTATTTTACACCCCTATTGTATTTGAAACTATACTTTATACCCAGTGTGTGAAACCCAGAAGGCCAGTTTGTCTATATGTTTTGCAGATATTGTTTTCCTACTCACGAAGGATTTCCTTGATCTGGTGAATCCAGCAGATTAGCACATCTGCTAGGAGGCTCTAAGGGCAGGGATGCCAGGTTTAGCCTAGTCTGTTTAGTTTTGTTTAGCTATTACCTATTGAATTCTATGACTTTATGTTCTTCATGATTTCATGTTTACTATGCTGACTATTGTTGTAATATTGGGCTATGTAACCCTTGTGCTATCCTAGGCACTTTAACATTGGGAGTTGGGTCATCTAGACCCACTAGACAGTGCACTAAACCTTTTTTCTTCAATGATTTGTGAACCTCACTGGTGTCCATGGATTACATGAAATCTTTCCACCTTTATCCACCTTTGTCATGGTAGGGAGAACAGGTTAATGTAAGGGTGGGGTCATCTAAGATAGTACAAGGATTTAATAGAACTGAATTGAATTGAATAAGTGCAGGTCAGATATGGGTGTGTTGGAAAACAACTATGAATGTGGGTCCCCTTTTGCTTCATACTTTACCATAACTTCCACCCCCTGGATAAGCCAATACCAGTCAACTAGAGGCAGGAATAAATCATGAGAGCTCAAGAATCTGCTCATGTGACATGACCACTGGAGGCCTATGTTCCAGTATAATGCTACATTTATACTGGCATGCGACACACATTCTTCAACACACATTTAGCATATGATTTTCACACTGGATAAGTAGGGAAGATGTACTTCTTGTTATTCTATTGCTACTGCTTACTAGTGCATGCATGCTACTTACAGTTGAAGGAGGCTTAATGCAAAACGTCAAAACGATGGAAACCTCTCAATCTTGCTTCAGACTTTGTCTTTCACAGCTCTATTCCTATATGTGACGGATTAGGTGTCATAACTCTGAATGGGCACAAACCACATTTATTAATTTCTCCTCCGTGATCAGTTTTCAAACTGTTGGAACTCCAGTGGATTAAAAGGGAGCCCAAACAAAATGCCAATGTAAGTGCCTTTACATAGACTTTTCATCTGAAGTGAAGACCTAAACGCACATTGTCAAGGGTGGTGTGAACGTAGCTTCAGGGCCTAAAGACTCCACCTGATGGTGGTGGGGTTGTATTGCGGCCAGTAAATACAACATGCGGCCCCAAAGCTCAGCATAGGGCTCCAAGGAAAGGGGCGACAGCGAGATGAAATAATGGTGAGCCAGGATGGACAAGGCTACAGTTGCCCAGGCGTCAGTATTGGAGAGTGGTCTGGCGCACTCAGGGAAAGACAAAATGCTGCCTCAGATGTAAAACAATCCCTAATTAGTGAAGGTGTCGCAGTTTCACTTTTAAACTAAATCAGACTTAAGCAAAGTAGCTCCATGTGCCCAAACTCAGCAATTTGTCTCAGTACAGAAAAAAAATAAAAATAAAAAAACGTCTGCAGTATATCCAGACATAAGTTTCTGTCAAAAAAATAAATAAAAACAACAACCCCACAAACTGCGGAGATGGATGGTGCCATTTGCCACAAAAGACATTCACTTGATACACGGCCTTAGAGGATTTTTTTGGCTCGTGCTCACTTGGCAGAGACTCCAAGCAACACTGATGTTTACAGAGAACTGAGCCAGAATACTTCACCTCTGTAAGTCGCTCATCTACATATTTGCACTGGGAGAGTTCCTCCGATGCACATGAGTGCATGAAGTGGTAAGGGAAAAAAGTCTATGAAGACTCTCATTCATCCAGGTTGGTTCCATTGTAGTAGGTTTAGGGGATGTCATCTGGACTTGCTTTTAAAGTTAGAAGACGTTTCACCTCTTATCCACGAGGCTTTGTCAATTATGAATTAGCTGGTCGAAGAGCTGGTATATATGCGCTCATGGGGGAGGAGTCAGACCAAGGTCCATTATGTTACTTCAAATGACAGAATTACACTACACAAGAAGAGTACCAAAACAATGTTTCTTTTCTAAACACAGTAAAAAAAGAAAAAAAAAGAAAAGAAATGCAAGAAATACTCATTTTCCAACAGTAAATTTAAAGAAATACTGTTTCATGTTAAAATATAAAATCCATGCTTTTGATTGTAACTTCTTACAATTTTTTTAATAAATAGTATTATTGAAGTACTTCTCTTTCCCCAATGAACTGTCCTTCCTCCTCAACCATAACCAGAAACTGGCTTTTTTCGCCTTTTCCGCCAAGTCCTTGGCTGCCTCCTTCAACTTCCACCCAGAAGCTTCCATCTTCCTAAGCATTACCTGGGTGGACATTCCAAAAAAAACCCTGCAGCCAACCTCCACCGAGCAGATGATGGTTCACCACCCAGCATCTCAGCACTCAGCTTTCAGCTCATTGTATTTTCAGTGTTGTTTCTCAGTGTATTTCAGTTGGATCAATGTGTTTTTTTTTAGCTTTCTTTTAAAATAAAAGCCTCATTGACCACATTAACCACTTAAAAAAGACACAGTCTGCAGTCTGTTATGTGTTCAGCAAACTTTGTCCTAACTTTGCTGGCTTGTGATATGGCTCTCAGACAAAAGTGTGCCCAAATGGTTGATTTCAAAAAGCCAGTTCATTTATCACCTTCCAGCGTTAATGTTTTCCTAAAATTACTTTAATAATTCCACATCAAAGCCTTTGTGTATGATTTCTCAGTTTGTTGATGTAACAGGTTCTCTAACTGCAGAATAACCCCAAAAGCATTAGGCTGCTATCGTCAATAGGATGTTGTTCTATTCTGAATGGACTTGAACATGAATACAAAAAAAATAAAAATAAAAGTTTGGTTTTCATTTTGACTATACTGTAGGGTATTTGAAACTTGTGTCTGGTGTATACACAGACTTGAAATCTTTGCTAATGTTCTCCAATTCTTCCAGCTGCAAACCAATTTGATTGTGAATCTATGAAGTTATAAGATAAAAAGAAATATTCTTTCATTCTGACATTTTGCACATAGCATAGAGGGAAAAAGGTATCTTTCAAATTGGGATACAGGGAAAAGTCTTTATGCCCTGTTTTCCACCTATTTTCTTTTATAGTAATATCTTTTTGAAGAAAAAAACAAATAAAAGAAAAAACACATGCCTTAGTCAAAAGTTTACAAACTATGTTTTGATAAAGGAGCAAACAAGAAAAAAAACTGATTTAACATTAGAACTGCATGAGTCCTTATTGACAGAGTTCAGGCTCATAAGAAAGAGAAATAAAACGAAGGTCTTAGGAGTTCCAGCAGGAGTTCTGGAGCAGCAACAGTTATGCCTCCAAATTAATTGCATATTTTTGCATTCAGAGAAAAACCCTGAGACCTTCAACTTCAAGTTCAAATTTATCCCAACACTGCCTTAGGGCCTTCATTCAGGAACAATGTCAGCATTCCAACAAAAATGGATGTGATGCTCTCTGAGAGTCTCAGATAAAAAACCTCTGCAGATTAGAGTTGTCATGCTTGGCATGTGGATGCAATTACGTCCATAAGAATAATCCCGGTGTGGGGCTATGATTGAGAGCCAGTGAATTCTTATGACGGGCTTGTTATGTTGAGGGTGTTGGTCTGTGAAAGTGATTGGGCCTAATTGGGCTATTGTGAGTGATTAGCAGGACGAATTAAGGAAGGTTTGGCCCTGGTAAAAGGATTATGTAGGCCATAAAAAGCTGCATGAACAGGATTCACACGTATAATTTTTTTTAATTTATGTCATGTTTGTATTCCCCAAAGAAACTTACAGCTTTACCTAATATACACTAAAACTTATAAACTATAACAGTTTCAAGAATGATGCTGTTAAAATGACTTAAGTCCCACTTTGATGAGGTGTTTTAACAAGTTATTGTGGCATTTTTTTGATGGATGTCACGCTCTGCTCCGGAGTTAGACCGACAGGTCTAAGGCAAAACAATAAAAACCACTCCAGAGGTTTGTGTGGATGGGGCACACAAAAAAAAAAAAAATAAAAAAATAAAAAATAAAAAAATAAAAAAATAAAAAAAAAAAAAGCCTGGTAATTTCTTCTGCTCTGAAACCCAGACTCCTCTCTCTGACATGAACCAATATTCACATTCTCTTATATAGGACCTGGCCCCTCCCCTGGGCCAGGTGGTTCCATTTCAGCTTAATTGTCTGAATTTTGGTCAGGCGCTACAAAAGCCTACCAAACCCAGAGTTCGGGTCCTTGTGTGGAGTTTCAGTCAGGGGAAACTGCCACAATGGAGGACATACACAAAGAAAATTAAGTTTAAAATTGCATTTCTGACCATTTATTTGTTCAAATTGCTATGAGTCAGGAGCCGAAGAAAAATACAGTATAGAAAATGCATCCACTTGTAGATGGCTAGATCCATGTACGTCTTTGTTTTCCTCGTCCGAGTTGGTATCTGGATCAAAACTACGGCTGGATAGTTCCAATATTACTCGCCATTTTTGTTTCACCAGTAATGTTAGATTAGAGGTGTGAGGGGAAATAAGCTAGCGGGAGAGACCTCTCAGAAAGACCACTCAATTATGGATGACGGAGGGGGGAGCAGAGATGCTCTCCACCAACAGCCCCGCCCACAACTTAGACATATATTTGTAATGCACTTCAGCTGCTCTGCAGAAACTGTGTCCTACGCTTTTAAAATTGATTGTGGGATTGTGGGACTTGAAATGTTCTTAGAATGCTAGAGAAAAACAGCAAATCAAGGAAACCACAGTCTCTATTAATACATTTGTTACTATGTGAAATCTGGAGGACCCAAATGTAAGAAACAGGTGGAAGAAATCTTAATTTAATACTAAAATGTGAAAAAGACAACAAAAAAAAGTGCTTCAACAGGGTAAACCAAGACTCTTAACATGGCCTGGCAAACAGGTGAAGAGAAGTAAAGATCTAACAATTACTAACCAGAAAACATTGACCTGGAGAGTCAATTAACACAAATAAAAACAGCTGTGAAAACTGAAGTGAATTGGGGCTGAAAAAAATAAAAAAAATTGTCAAACTAGAACACAACACAGAAATATGACTTAATATAATAAAAGTAAATCAAAAGGTACAAATCCCTTACAAAATGAATCTCTGAAACCTGACATGAAAAGCTGCTAATTTCTGACACATTATTATTCCGACGTGCTCCAGAAAGCTCCTCACTGTGACTTTCTCTATTAACTTGTAATTGTTTCAGGGCTCAGAGAGCGATACATATTGGAAGTAATTAAATGTGACCTTTTCCAGAACTGTTTAACCCCTCTGTGTTGGTCTGTGTGTGTGTGTGTGTGTGTAAGTGCTTTAATACAAATACCAGAGAGGATAATGCATGTTTAATTAAATGATAATCAATGTGCTGACAGTTTGTGAATAACTTCCTATAAACAGACACCCTCATGCATGTTTGTGTGCTTTCTGTAAATAAATCAGCGTTAGTGGAAAACAAACCATAACCGCACACAGATTGTGACACATATTAAGGGAAATCGCCTGCTGTGGCTTGGGGACTAAACTGGGTGTTTCCCACAAATTAACCAATTAACTCAGACATTTAACACTCGGTAAATTACCATCTATGTGGAATAAAGCGGAAGAGAGAATTTATAATGAACACACGCTGATCAACACTTTCATGCTGCAAATCTGCCAGATGGCTAATTTTAAGCTGTTTTTTTTTTTTTTTTTTTTTTTTTAATACGGTCAAAAAAACGATGGACAGAAAAGAAACAACATTTGCATTTCTGATTGAAAGTTTTTATTCAAATTCCTTTCCTAATTTATAAATAAACTATAAGATATAAACTGATCTGCTTTGGTGCATTCCTGCACAAACATGTGCCATCAAAGATTCTAAGAAGTAGTCTGTATGAAAATCTTCAGACATAGGCTTCCTGTTTAAACTGCAGAGCAACGCTGAGAAAAAAAACACCCTTGATCTTGTCTTGTCTGCTGTTCCAGACTGTTTCCAGGTGTAACCCACTGAGCCTTTTGCCTACTGATCTTGCTTGTGTGATGTTTGACAGGGTCTACGTTGTGCTTCACAGGAAAGTCATTGGTATCTATTTGGATGAAACTGCTCTTTTCTGAAGATCCTTCATATCAAAATTGTTTGTCCTTTGAATTTTCAGTGCAGTTGCCCTGCTTGGGCCAGAATCAAGCAAAGCAGTAGTTCTACAAAACCTCGGTTTGGGCGGTCTTAGTTGTAGGGCCAACAGTTAGACTATTTTGATAGCTGGGATAACTGGATGCAATGGAAATCAAGTTATTTAAGGCCAAAAGGTGTACTATTAAAAAATAAATAAATTGGAGCACATAAATTGGCTTAATTTATTAAAATTGGTGTTGTGAAAAGTTCTCATCTATCCAGGTGACATTGTCTTGAAGTTGAGTCATAGCGCTTGGACTTGAATAGATCTTACCTGAAACATCTTCCCACTCACTCATCCAATTGAATGGGTTATTTCAAAAGGGGCCCAAGTCAAAGAGGTATGTTTTTCCAGGAAATTATTTTAATTAAATAGCTTAAAGGGAGGCTACACCAAATGATTATTACTTTACCCCGATTTAGCATCAGTTCATAGCTTACAAATGCTATAATCTGAAGTACCTCACTTTTAGAATTTCAGAGGACTAGCAAACTAAAATCTCTGGACTTGGGCCCTTCTTGAATTAAACCGGGGCGCTACCATATTGGATAACTAGTGCTGCCATCTATGGGATAAAGCAAAACCCATGCAAGAGAGGCCCAAGTCCAGGAATTTGCATTAATGCATTTTAAATGTCAAGCATAGTCAATACATTACAACGGACTTGGGACTTTTTTGCACATAATCAGATAGCTTTTCCCTTGAAGACCATAGAACATATAATATCTCTATTTTGCAAAATTGTGGACTTGGGCCCCTTTTGAACTAACCAATTCAATTGGCCATTAGCATTGTTAGGAAAATATACTATTGATTTGTTCTTGTGGTCTCATGACAGGTGAATTGTTATAGTTGCATTTTCTCAAAGGTTGTGTTTTTTTTTGAATGGCTTACCTTGATCCTTGCCTTTAGCCTTTATCCCTACTGCCTATGTGGTGCTTAAATTGAGACAGTTGTTCAAATGTAACTAGGCACACAAGTGTCCATTCACTACATTTGCACTCTGGTACACACCATGTTTAGGATTACATTAGTTATAAAAAATCAATTGAAGCAGTAAAGCGTTTTTGCCACATCAGCTAATTGGTGAGCCTTAAAAAAAAAACAATTGGCAGTGAGCTAAATCATCCACCGTCAGAGCATTTTTGAAAATGGATATTAGCTACTTTCCTTTACCATGGCAACATGTGGACATTAGAAGGCTGAGAAGGTTCTTAATTGGTGTACATGCTGGGTTTGCTGTTAAACTTAATTTATTTTGCATTAAGCACTTTTACAAACTCCAAACTTGGGTTCAGATTTGCTTTCATATATTCCGTTCATAAAGCATTCAACTATAAGAGTTCCCCTACCACTGAACTGCAGACCAGTGACTGTCCATGACTCATTAAGTACCAACCCATAAGACAAGGGGGGTAAAATATTGCTTTAGCATCAAAGTATGCTCTGGAGATGAGGTAAAGCACAAGGCACCTATGATTTGCTAACTTTTCAGCCAAATCACCAGAGCCCTTGAGGATGCATGTTGTCAACCGAAATCATGCTATACTCTTCATTTTAAGCACTAAGTCAATCAGTTTACAGGTATAACTTTCAAACAAAACCATGTATATGTCCCATGATTTTCTCTAACCTATAAGTATCTTTTACCAAGCCTAATAAACAAAGCAAAGTAGCAGATCTCTAAAGTAAAATACTTTGATTACTTCATTGTAAGGAAGACTGTGGCCTTACTCCCTCACAACCAGCTCACACTTATGGCGCCTGGAGTAATAGATTATCATTTATGACCCCTTACAACTTTACTATGTTGATTTTGTGCAATTCTTTTGATGGGATGTTTAGATTGGGCTTTAAGTGAAAATCATGCAAATCTTGGCAGGCAGGAATGCAGAACCCAGCAGGACAAATTCATTCACTGATTCAGACATCTTCTAAACCCGCTTTATCCCTTTCGGGGACGATCAGAGGTCGAACACCCTACAACCCTACCACTGCACCGCCGCCCCAGTCCTTAGTCTGAATACAAACCGTCCTCGGAGCGGAACAACTGAACCAAAACGACCACCATAACCGGTGGTCACGTGATCCAAACACGGTCAGAGCTGTGCACAAATGTAAAGCAACAACAGTTGTGTTGTCAAAGAGGAAGAAATGGTCCAACTCCTTACCTGTTAGAACATTGATTTTAACACACCTGAAAACACGTTTTACTTGCTTTTCTGTGTCTCGTTACATGGCATGCGCCACTGTGACGTCATCCTAAAAGCTACTTTGTAGTTCCTTAACAGAATTCTCCTAAAACAATGCCATAACACCATAACAATGAAACACAGTAACTCATCTGTCTTCTTTTCTCATCTACTTCTACCCTTCCTCTCCTCTATTTTTGATCATCACTTATCATTTAATGCCTCTGTTTGGTGCAGTGCGATTCGTGTATTGTCCCTCTTTCCCTCTCCCCTCCTGGGGAGTGGGAGTGCTTCCAGACTCCTGTTGGCTCATCCGTGCTCCTGTTCCTGACCGTGTACCTCGCCTTTGCTCCCGCTCCTACACCTGGCTGTGGATCCTGCCTCTGGCTCATCTCTGGCTTGTCTATGCTCTGTACCTGACCGAGTACCTCGTCTCTGCTCCTGCTCCTAGACCTGGCTGTGGTTTCTGTCTCAGGCTCGACTCGCGCCCCTGACTGTCCCCCCAACCACGGCTGGATGAAGCTCGTCTGCTGGACTTTAAATATCTACTTGTAGAGTAAGATAAGTTAATTCTTCTCTAAGAGTTCTGGTAAATCGCCTGTCCGTCCTGGGGGAGGATCCCTCCTTCATGTGGGCACCCCTGAGGTGTCTTCGTTTTTTCCGGAATCCGTTTTTTTTGGGAGTTTTTCCTTACCGCGAAGGGGGGTCTAAGGGCAGGGATGCCAGTATAGCTTAGTCAGTTTGTTAGTTCATTTTAGTATTTTCCTATTGAACTCTTTGTATTCATGATCCTTTTGAGAACATGTTTCACTTGAAGCCCATCGAGACGACTGTTGTTGTGATTTTGGGCAATACAAATAAAATTGAATTGAATTGAATTGAAGTGTGATTGGATGAATTTTGGCTCATTAAAACAATTTTAACATGATACACATTGCTTCTCACTGTTTTACAGACAATATATATTTCAGAAACACTTATCAGCATACCTTCTTAGCTGTCATTTTGTCAATCGCCCTGCAGCTTGCCTCCACCAGACCAAAAAAGCGTGTAAAAAGTGGTGAGACTGACATTGATATAGATGTTTAAAATTGGTCAGAAAAATAAAAAAGTTTGAATGAACTAACCCCAAGAAGGACTGCAAAGCGCAGGACCTCCATAATTTCTGTCACTAGTTGCTTTGCCCCACTCTCGTAATTCCTGAACAATGAGTGAAGAGTTTTTTATTCACGTGGTTTGGTTTACCAGCTTTGGTTCAAATCAGAATAGGCGGTTGGCAGTCTGAATACAGACCAAACCCAAGGTTCAGAGCTCAAATCAGACCAATTTAAGTGGACTGGGTCCAGAACAAATGGTTTTCCCAGTCTGTATATACCCTGAATCTTTTTAGGGAGTATAACAGATTAAATCTGACCCAAAATGGAAGATTTGAAACACCTGCTTAAAACAATCTGCTGTGCAAAGTCTAATTTGGGTGTGCATGGTGTATAGGTTGGTCACTGAAGACACACAGGGGTCTAAAAAGCTTCTTTTCTTTTCTTCTTATGAGAATAAGAATTGGTTTCTTTGTGTGATCTGAGTTCTTTGTTGCTTCTCTAATTGCATCACTTTTGTTCTCCACCTTCAAGTTGTCCCTGTTGGTGGAAAATGAATATGCAACAGGAAGCCACGGTGCAGGTCACAAACAAGTAATCAGGGTTATTCTTATGCATGCAGGTGTGTATCACAGGGAGAAGGAAGCGCCTGAACTGCATAGAGAGCACCAGAATATTTCTGGAACCTCGTATGACGCAACACAGAAACAAGTTCACTTCACGATTGAGCTGTTGTGAATCTGTTGACGTGTGTAATATTCAGCTCAGCACTCCTTTCCTGCAAGCAGGCTAAAACCCTGCTGCTGCATCTCATTTGGCTGCATGTTTCCACTGTGAACCCAGATCATATTTTCTGCTGAGTTTCAGTGCTCTCATGACACACTTCATTTCACAAAAACCATATGTTGTTCCATAAAACACCAACTCTCCTAAATCTGCTTTATTGATCCAGAGTGACTTAAACACACACTGGGACAATCGATCTCCCT
Source organism: Oryzias latipes (assembly GCF_053564925.1). Taxonomy (NCBI): domain Eukaryota; kingdom Metazoa; phylum Chordata; class Actinopteri; order Beloniformes; family Adrianichthyidae; genus Oryzias; species Oryzias latipes. The sequence continues at coordinate 23,664,737 of NC_136241.1, read as the reverse complement.
CAGCGGACTGAGCGCTTGATCACGCTGAAATCTCAGAGGTGGACCAACATTCTTCTTGCTGATTCTCAGCACTACACTGCATGAGTATTTGATTCTTGAATGATTAAAGCCCCTGCCAAAGAGCTGCTGTTGTTTCTTTTTATTCTGAAAAAAATATTGTGAAGAATTAAAGCAAGGCTTCTTGACAATCTGCCTTTGCAGGAAATCACTGTTGAGCTTTTCTCTGTTATGAAGGCTGACACACTCCGTAGGTCAGAAAGTACTGTATTTCCGCACCATAAGGCGCACTTAAAACCAATCATTAAAAAAAGAAAAAAGACAATGTAGCTTCCATGAGCACCTTAATATGGATTAATTCTGCTTACTTATTTTAAGGCAATTTCTAAGAGGTACACAGCTCAATGTCAAAATGTTTGGTTGGATGTTATTGTCAATGCGCTAACGTGGCTAATGTGCAGTTGGGTCAGACTATGTTTTGTTCATTTATTTATTTATTTTACGTGTTATTTAGAAGGTTATGAGTTAGCGTAGTTACAGTAATATTTATTTTTAATGGCATCAAAGCTTAATGCACCTTATAGTTCAGTGGGCCTTTCACATGACAATTTATACGTCACCAACGTTATAGGTGTTCCCTATAGTGTGGAAAAACTGTGATCAACAGAGATAGTTTGTCACCTTAGTAACATAAAAAATAAGAATTACAAGGAAAGGTGGTATGAATGCTGATAACGTGTGTCTGCTGGTTTGGTTATAAAAAAAAGGAAATGTATTCATGTGTAAAATGTTGATAATTAAAATTTGCAATGTAAATGATTTTTGTCTCGCATGAAAAATTTGTGTGACTAAATCGCACTGCAGTGTTATTGTTTTTTTCTGTGCACATCTTTTAAATATAACAAAGGAAGGTTCAAATCCGAATTCAAACAGAGTAAAAGGTTGATGAAATATTTTGTAGGTCGGAATTTGTCAATAAAAATTTAATAAATTAGCTTAATTTGTTAAAAACATTGTTAAAGAAAAAAAAAGTCCACGTTTTTTCTGTTTTGTTTTGTTAATTTTTTTACAAAAGAAAATTTGAAAGTGGAAGGCAATATAGGTGTGAACAAAGAATATGACATTTTGTTAAATAATATTATTCTAAAAAGTAACAGAGTTCTAGTCAGTAGAAAACGAAGCAAAATCAATTCATATTAATCTTCTTTAGTTACTTTATAAGTAAGGGTTAATGGCATCGAAGTGTGCATTATCAGAAATGAACGCACCCCGTAGAAGCCTGAACCTCGTCGGTTATTGCTTCCGCGAAGTGTGTAATTTCTGATAATGCACACTTCGTAGGCCATTATCCCGCTTATATAATATATATATATATATATATATTCTGGTTATTTATCACAAAAAGCTGACTAGTTGCTACGTGGTGCGGCATGTTGTCACAGTAACAGGAAAATGCGCTGCTGAGCCGGCACCCAACTGCAGCGGCAAAGGAAAGCGATATATGCCGGTCGTCATGAAGCATCAGTTCAGAGAGAAGGTTCACCTCTTTCTGCTTGTTTTTCTCCAGATGATGCAGCAAAAGTTTGTTTTAAAGAAGCCAGCGCAGTGATATAGAACATTTAAGCTAGGTGACAGGAACTTCTTTTTTTGGAGTACAAATGTTCTATCCAACCTTTAACCTACACAAAATCTATAATCCTTTCAGCAAAATGCCAAACAACAAATCACAAGCGAGTGATGGATTTCCTGCCAAACCGTATAAAACACTTCTGGCAATTTCAATCAGGTCTTTTTCACAGAGCAACAGCCATAATCAATGTCAGTTCTACAAAAGCAGCAAATAAATTCAGCTGTTATGCCTTTTTAGTTGATGTTAGGCTGGTAGCTTTTTTTGCTTTTTGCTAAGGTTGTGTTCGAAAGTTTTTGTTCATTGTGATTTTGTTGGTTTCAATTTGCACCTCCTTTTCATCTGATTTGATGCACTTTAGATCTCTTTGGTACCAACCACCCATTCGGGGAATAGGTTAAGCCACATGGTGGGGGAAAGTTGTAGCAATAGGGAAAACTGTTTCAAAAGCAGAGGTCACATCATGTTTTCAATTTAAATTTAAAAAACAAAATTCAAAACCATTTGGCTAAAATTCATATTTCTCTTTCTTTAAAAAAAAATATTCCTAACAGTTTGATTGCTTGGTAAACATTGTGTTTAAATTAAAATAACTGGAATTCAAAAAGAAATCCATTATGCTGTTCTCTTCCTTCAATCAGATATAAATTTTTAAGTGCTGATCACAATGCGGGCTCAGTAAAACCCAGATTGCACTGGAAACATTTTACCCACAATTCCTTTGGCTCTAAATTTCCACACTGCTCTACTCAGATGACAGTAAAGGATTTACTTTCAAGAACTGATTTGTTGCCTTTTTCTCCTTTGCTTTTTGTTTGACTTTATTTTATTTTTCCATTCATCTTTTTACGCTTTTGGTTCCTCCTCTTGGTTCTTTGTTCAACAACTATTTTGTATCAGTGAAGATTTTATGCTAACCTTTCTTCCTGGTTTTACTGTTTGCTTCACTTGGCCATACATTTGAAAATGGCTTGAAAATGAACGGGAGTGCCTGATTTTCCGATATATCTCAGGTGCATCAGCACAGGGCATGGTAGCTTGATAAGCTGCAGAGGAGGCAGAAGAAACCAGATGAAAGAAAAGGTGATGCAGAATCTGTTCAGGGTCAAAAGATTTGCAACTAATCTGACTGACCTGCTTTGCGTTCCTGTTTTTATTTACCAACAGGTACACAACTCTGTCAGTCTCTCTTCCGTTGGCTGATCATAATTGTATGATTGAAGTAGGTGAGATGCAGGTGTGTGTGGGTGTTTGTGTCTGTGTGGACACCTTCTTTGCATTGTATTGCATCCTATTTTTTTTCCCAACCACTCCGAACACTGCGCAAGAGGCCCGTTAGTTCTGTTCAAATGATACGTGCATCCCTTTGTGTGCGCCTTTCTTGCAGCCTTGCTGTTAAAAATTAGGAAATTAGACAATCAGAGTGTAGATCATGTGAGTGTGACACTTTTTAAAGATGTGTTTTAAACCCCTCTACCCCTTTCAACCATTATATGAAAAGCTGTGCAGAATAAGAGGTTGGGAATTAGAAGGTAGACAATCTATCACACTCAGGCTGAAACTGAATTGCTTCCCTACTACTACAACTTTTCCCCATCTCTACATTTATTCCTCAAAACGGAGAGAGGAAAAACAGTGTCTTCAAATTCAGACTTTACTACCCTTAAATGACGCCATCTACTTTAACGTATAGCTGCCATTGCTCAGAAAATACACAAGATCGATTTTATAACTTTATAAAATCATGCAAAAACAAAAACTCAATACTTACATCTAAATGTAAACTTCTGTGCTTCAGAGCACACCCACGTGAAGAAATGCATTTCTCCTCTGCCTTACAAGGGCAAAGGGGATCACCCTACCGGCAGAGGGATAGTTAGGCTGAATCCTAATTACTTAAAAAAACACTTTCGGACACGACTATAGCTTTAATGCCCCTATAACTGGAGCAAAAAGGGAGTAGCCAGAAGGGTAGAAAAGGAATTCAGATTCTGCCTTAGCCTCAGAAATGAAATTTTAATCCGTAATACATCACATGGGTGTTCCTGTAGTTGTTAATGTACTAGACAAACAGTTGCCATGCCCAAAAAGTTTTTTTTTTTTTCTTTTGTCAAAATCTTGTATGAAATTAAAAGTGTTTCTCGAATTCAACATTCCGATAAACCAGCAAAAATGAATCAGGAAACCCTGCCCATGATTTTTAGACTTAGATCTTCTCTCTCACTGGTAAAAGTGGTAGTAGCTTTACAACTAACCCCATGTTACAACCACCCACCATCTCCTCTACTGTGAGTGTCTAGTATCTTGATCCCGTGCTGTACTTTTGCAGTGTGAGAAATAACTTTTGAGCACCAGAGCAGGAGTAAAGCAATTGTGTGGTGACTTGTCAGTCACAGAGGCTGAGGTCGCGGTTGAAGTTAAATAACTATGCCACTGAGAAAACCCATGGATGGATGAGATTCCCTCTAGGCGTCTGTGCTGAGACTCAGTGTCCCATGCTGGAAACCCCAGTTAATGAATAAATGCTGGCACAAAAAACACAATGTTTCCTGAGCAAATTTCAAAACATCAAAAAGTAAAGGTTAGTGTGCTGGTCGGTTAACCAGTCAGTCATTAACATTCTATTTTATTATATATGTGCTCATATTTGGTTTATTGAACAGGTAAGATGTTTCATCAGTCGTTCAGACCAACTCAGAGTTTAGCACAACTCTTTAATCAGAGCATTGATCCCAAACCTCTCTCCTCTGTTCCCTCATGTCATTGCTGGTAATGGCTATTGGAAAAGACACTGATGGGCTCCAAATAAAATGGATGTCTCAGTAAATTGGGATTTCTAACTTCCTTCTAAGCCTGCCTTTGTGATGTGTTTTACCCTCAGGAGTTTCTTACCCTTTTTCCCCTTCCCGCCTCCTCCTGCTTTCAGGAGTCCACCAGCAGTGACTCAGACAGCCAGAAACTCCACTTTGACATAATCAATGTCTGCATTCCTGCAGCCAAGGGAGCCTTACAAGCCTCAGGATGGAACAAGGTGCAGTTTGGTGCTTTGTATTGCCTTCACATGTGTAATACGTGCATTATCTTCTATGTTTTAAGCTCAAAAGTCAAATATATTTGTGTCATGGTAATTTTTAGAATATAATAGAATAGAACTTTATTCATCCCATTTATCCCAATCCATACACCAGGCCTGCAAACTTTAGTGAATTGAACACTAAATATATCAACATGGAGACAATAAACTTTGGTTGTATTTTGGAAATCAAATTTTAAAACCAAAAAAAAAAAAAAAAACAGATTGATGTACTGTAAATACAATGAAAATATTTAATCAGTTATTTGTACATATAAAAGTGATTGTACCAGAGTGTCCGTCATTATCCCTGATAAAATACAGTGCTGAATCTGTTACAGAAAGGACCGCTGGGATTTCATTGGAAACAGCATAAAATAAGTAAACGCCTGAAGGTGGTCTTAAGTGTGTTGACTCCTGCAGCTCTAAATAGTTCCCTGCATTGTTGAGCTTTCCTTGAAATGATACAAAATACATTACTTTTTTTTTTTTTTTTTTTTTTTTTTAACTTGTCCTGTCCAACAGCTAGGCAAACAGATGAGAGCTGAGGGCCTCTTGTGTTGGACATATTTTATTTTAACAAGAGGGGTTATTCATCTTCAGACAAACCAAAGGTATGTCTGAATAAACCCCTTTTGTAATTGAGGCCAAACTTTATTAATTTCAATCATGTTTGAAAATCTTTGGTGTTGGACCGGACGGAAAAGGAAAGAGGGGAAGAAGAGAGAGGGACGTTAGAGAGAGAGGGGGGGGTAGGAGGGTGATAATAGGAGGGGAAGGGGGGTAAGACCATGAAGCAGCAGAGAGCAGACAGGTTTACTGGTTGTTTATCGTTACGGTACGGTTCAAATGTAGTACAAAAAGGGCGGGGCCTGTTCACAGACAATCAAATATTATCAACACACCTGCTAGCCGCAAAAATGTCCACATGTCAACATGCACACAAAACAGATAGTGTTCACGAACGCATACCTATGCCTTTAAACCAACTAGTGTGAAATCTTTCATTCATTCAATCATGCAAACTATTAGTGCAAAGGTGGGCTAACACCTGTGCTCAGGTGAGTGTATATGTTCTTCTAAAATGGATGGTGGAATGTGAAAAGAAGGAGGAGGAGCGCCCAGCCACCCCCACACCCATACCCCCGCCGCAGCAGCAGCGGCAGCCGGAATTCCCCCAACGCCACACGGGAACAGGCAGGGAACAACCGCCCCCCGGGCGACCAAGACCGCCACCCAGGCCAGGGCCAGCAGGACCGCCGCGAGGCCCCCAGAGCCAGAGAGCAGGGAGGCGCAGAGGGAAAGAGAGCGCCGCCCCAGCCCAGCCAGGAAAGCAGCCCCCCGCCGCGCCGGAAGAGCCCAACGCAGGGCCCCACCGGAGAGGGACGCCCACAGCCCCAGACGAGCACCCCACCACCACCCAGGAGTTCCGGGCATCCCCCCGCCCCGACCCCAGGTACGAGCCAGGACCCCCCAAGGGAGACCCGCTCCGCACTCCAGGCAGCCACCCACCCGGCCCACGGTTGGTCCAGGTAGGAGCAAGGCAGGGGCCCGCCGCCCCCGCCCAGGAGGGGGGAACCCCGGGGAAAAAAGGGCGGCCCACAAGGGATGTTATAAATATGGCCCGACCAGGCTCGGCCATGTTGGAAGTTTGGCGGGGCCCAGCGCCCAGGGGCAAGGACCAGGACCCACCCCCCAGGGACACGAACACCCCCAGCTCAGGTGTAATATGAACCCCCCCACCGTGCGGAGAGAGCACCGCCGGGCCCAGGGAGCCGGCACCCAAGGGACACGGCCGCCATCGCCAAGGGGCCCGCACCCCCCACCAGGGAAGGGGTAGGGGACAGATGGACCCAGGTCCCACCTTCCTTGTAAAATGTGTGTGCGTGTATGGGTGTTTGAGAGGGTGTTTGTGTGCATGTGTGTGTGTTTATGTTTGAATGTATATATTGAAGGGGGAGGGGTGTGTGTACTAAGGGGGGTGCAGTTAAAATTGGCGAGTAGGGCACTAAGGGGACATCTCCTGATTACTCACAGTGATGTCCCCTCACCCTCCACACCAAGGGGCCCTAAATGTCTAAGGTGCGGTTAAAATTGGCGGGTAGGGTGCCAGGAGGACATCTGCTGCTTGCTTGCAGTGATGTCCAAGCACCCCCCCTACCAAGGACCCTACATGTCTAAGGTGCAAATAAAACCGAAAGAGGGGGGGCCCACTCCATACGGCAACCATAGGAGGGGGGCCACCCCCAAGTAGCCCCCCCCCCAAGGCGCATCGCAGGCTAGACCCCCCACCCCCTCACCCTAATATGAGGTTATATAAGGAAGGGGGTAAGTTGGGGACAGCTGGTAGACTGTCCCCCGGTGGTCAAACAGCCGTCCCCCAGCCCACCCCCAGCAAAGGGGCCAGGGCCACCCAGCCCAGGGGCCCACCCCCGGAGGCGCCGACACCCCAGGCCCGGCACCACCCACCCCACACAGAGAGAGAGGAGCCAGAAAGCGTCGCCCCCCCCGGAGCAAGCCCAGGCCCCCACCCCCAGACGCCGGCCCTAGAAGAGCTCTGGTCAGGCCTCGACGGGACTGAGGAGGCCAACCGGCCGAGGCAACCACTGATTGCCTCAGCGGAGACCCCGACCCGCTAGCCCCCCCGACCCGTACTAATAATGGGCCCCCCCTCCCCCCCAGAACGCCCCCCCACAGGACAGGGCCAACAAGCCCCCCACCCCACCCCAGACCCCGCAGCCGAAGCGGGTGACACCCAGAGCGACCGGGGGCCCCGAGAGGGTTGTCCCGTCCTGTCCCAGAGCCAGGGAAGGGCCGATCCCAGCCCCAGGTGCAGATGGGCAGCCCATCCGGCGCCGCTGGGCCCCCCCCACCCGAGCAGGGCCCCCCGCCAACCCCCCCCAGCACAGGCAAAGGGACCACCCCCCCAAGCCAAGCCAGACCACCACCCCACCCCCCCACCACGCACCCCCGCACCCAAGCCCAGAGGACCACGCAGCGCCCCAGCCCGCCCCACCCAGGCACCGGACCCGACCAACGGAGCCCCCCACCGCCCCCGCCAGGCACCGGAAGCCCCGACCCCCACCCCAAACCACGGCAGAAGGGCAAGCAGCAGCGACGACCAAGCCCTCCACCCCCTAAGTCATGGAGTCGACCACAGGAGACCAGAGAGACTGAATTCTTTCAAAGTTACTTGAGCTTTGGGCTGACATTTTTTCCAAGCTGATATGATCAAACAGCATATTTCTGTGTTGACTTATGTTTATATTTTTCTTGTTTTTCCAATTTATTAAAATAGTTTTTTTGGCAATACAAAGAGTTATGAAAATGATAGATGCTAATCCTTCTTCTATATCGATGGCACTCATGTCACCAAGCACACAAAGTGACGGTGAGGCAGTGATTGAAACCTTAAGCCAGACTGATAAATCGGCACATACCTGCTGCCAGAGAGCCTGGACAGGAGTGCAGAACCACAGTGCATGCATGTAGCTGTCGGGTAGATTATTATCACAGTGATCGCAAATGTCTGAGTTACTGAGACCCATCTTGAACATCCTCTGTCCAGTGTAGTAAATTCTGTGAAGAGTTTTGAGATGGATTAGCTGCAGATTTGGACTTTTTGTCAGTTTAAAGGTGTTTAGACAGAGTTCTGACCAGAAGCTTTCATCTGTGCTGATGCTCAAATCTGCATCCCATTTTTTTGTTGGAAGGGCAATATTGTTATCTAAATTACATAAAAGTTTGTATATTTTGGAGAGAGTTCTATTCATTGAAAAATTAATCAGAGTGGTAACTACATCTGGTAGCTTTAAATCGTCGTCTTTAATTTTATACTTTTTAGTAATACTTGATTTAAGTTGCTGATATTCCAAGAAGTTATTTATTCCATGTTTGTCTTGAAGTTCCTGGGGGGTTATGAATCTTTTATCAATAATTACGTGCTCTAGTTGTTTTATGCCCCCTGCTTGCCAAGCTGGGAAGTGAATCATTTTTTTGTTAATAAGGATGTCCGGGTTGTTCCAGATGGGTGTCATTTTCACGGTTGAATTGATGATTTTGATATTTTGAGAAATTCCCACCAGGCTGTTAAGGTGGCATTTATATTAATGCTTTTGAAACAATCCTGTTTTTTAACTGTTTGGCTAATAAATGGTAGCTGTGACAGGTTGATCTTTCCACATAACACCTGTTCCAAGTCTAACCATGAGTTGGTTTCTGGATTATTTTTTAACCATTTTAAGATATATTGTAATCTATTTGCAAGAAAGTATTTGTGGAAATTAGGTAGTTCTAATCCTCCACAGCTTTTTGCAGATTTTAAAGTTTTTAGACTAATTCTTGCAGGTTTGTTGTTCCATAGAAAGCTTGATATGGATGAGTCTAATGTTTTGAACCATTTTAATGGCGGTTGTGTGGGAATCATTGAGAAGAGATAATTAACTTTGGGTAAGATTTTCATTTTAACCGTGGCTACCGTGCCCATAAGGGACAGAGGCAGGTTGGTCCAGCGTGTTAAATCGTCCTGTATGCTTTTCAGTAATGGGGTGTGGTTTAGCTGCACCAGTTCTGATAGTTTGGGGGAAAAGTAGATACCCAGATATTTGATATTTCCTGTTTTAACTGGAATTGTGAGTCTTTGTTCCATATTCCTGTTGAGTGGTAATAAAACAGACTTATTCCAATTAATGGAATAGTCTGATATGGAGGAGAATTCATTTATGATCATTGCTGTTTCATTTACAGAATGTAAATTCCTTAAAAACAGTAATATGTCATCCGCATAAAGACTAATTTTATGATGGCTGTGTTTGGTTTTTATTCCTATAATGCTCTCATTCTGTCTTATTGCTGCAGCTAAAGGCTCAATGAATATAGCAAAAAGAGAAGGAGAGAGTGGGCAGCCCTGTCTGGTTCCTCTTCCAAGAAAAAACCTGTTTGAAGTCTGTTTATTAGTTCTAACTGATGCATTGGGGTTGTGATATAATATTTTGATCCAATTGATGAATGCTTCTCCAAAACCAAACTTATGGAGGGCAGCAATAAGGAACTTCCAATTAACTCTGTCAAAGGCTTTTTCAGCATCCAGCGATAGTACCGTCATTTCCTGGTTTTTAATGGTGGCAAAGTCTATTATATTAACTAGTCTACGGACATTATCATCCGAGTGTCTGCCTTTGATGAATCCAGTCTGGTCGAAGTGAATTATGTGAGGAGTGATTTTTTCTATTCTCTGTGCTAGTGCTTTGCAGATAATTTTTACATCTGCATTGATTAAAGAAATAGGGCGATAGCTTGAAGGGCTAGTGGGATCTTTGTCTGGTTTTAGAAGAATTATGTTGGCTGAGTTCATGTTAGGTGGCATTGATTGGCTCTCATTAATAGATGTGACAGTTTTATAAAATGCTGGTGCCAGTTGTTCCCAGAATTCTTTATAAAACTCAGCAGGAAAGCCGTCAGGCCCTGGTGCTTTACCATTGGGCATAAGTAACAGAGCTTCATGAAGTTCAGACGGCGAGAGCGGAGAATCTAAGTTTGTGATTTGATCCTCATTTAGCCTGGGTAGGTTTACATTATTAAGAAATGAGTCAATACTTTGCTCTGACGGATTGATCTGCGGTGTGTACAGGTTTTTATAAAAGTTTTCAAATGCGTTATTAATTTTGACCGGGTCATGGGTGACATTTCCTGTTTGGTCCATAATAGAGGTGATTGATGATTTTTCTCTGTTAATTTTAAGCTGATTAGCCAGAAATTTGCCAGATTTATTAGAGTTTTCAAATCTTTCAAGTCGTAGCCTTTGTATTTGAAATTGTGTTTGTTTGTTAATGATGTCATTTAACTGCAGCTTTAAATTTTTCAGATCTCCCAGAATGCGTTCCTGTGCAGAAGCAGCATAAGCAGTCTCCAGGGTTTTGATTTTATTTTCTAATTCTAATAAATCTGCTTTCTCTTTGCGTTTTTTGTGCGTTGAATAAGAAATGATTTTCCCTCTCATGACTGCCTTTGCTGCTTCCCAAAGAACGCACGGTGGGATGTCTGGAGTATTGTTGAAGTCTAAGAAGGTTGCCCACTCTTTTTTAAAGAATTCAAGAAATTCCTGGTCCTTTAACAGAGACGTATTAAACCTCCAGGTTGTACCAGAGGGTGTGGATTTTTCCCTAGAAATGTTTACAGAGACTGGTGCATGGTCACTGATAATAATTGGATGGATATTGGAGCTTTGAATATTTTTTAAAAGAGAGTTACTGATTAATAAATAGTCTAAACGGGAGTGTGAATAGTGAACTGGAGAAAAAAAGGTGAACCCTTTAGTGTTTGGGTGACATGAGCGCCACGCGTCGCAGAGACCCAGATCATTCATGTACTGCTTTAGAATACTTGCAGATCGCCATGTACGCTGGTTTGCTGCTGTGCTGAGTCTGTCAAGTTCAGGGTCCAAAACAAGGTTGAAGTCTCCTCCTATAATGATTGTGGAGTCAGAGTGAACTGAGAGTGAGGTGAAGAATCTGTGAAAGAAGGAAGAGTCGTCAACATTAGGACCATAAATACTCACTATACAAAAGTCCTTATTCTGAATGGATATATTAATGATTACAAATCTGCCTTCTGGGTCAGTAACTGTATCCTTATGAGTAAAATTAAGATTTTTATTAATTAAAACAGCAACTCCTCGTTGTTTGGAGTTGTAACTGGCAGAGTATATAACTGGAAATTGTAAGCAGCACATAAGGTGATTCAAAGAATTTGATAAATGGGTCTCCTGCAGTAGAGCTATATCTGCTTTTAGACCATCCAGGTGATTTAACACTTTCAGTCTCTTTGGCTCAGAGCCAAGTCCACGCACATTCCAGCTAACGATGTTAAGACTGTTCATAACTGCTCTGACTGAAAAGGTGTAAAGCTAAGTAGTGCTTGTGTACCAGTCCGTGTGCGCGTGCCCGCATTGAGAAGCGCTGTGCGCGTGAACGTTTTCTGGCTATGTGAGCTGCGTGTCGCGTGCGTCCTATGAGAGCCTGTGTGAGGTGATTGCAGTATGTCGGCGTGTGTGTGCGGGATCGCATGTGCACGCCCCTGTGTGCGCTTGTGTGCGCGCGCGCCCGTTCCGTGCATAAATAAATACTTACCGAGGATGAGTTGCTTCCAGGTGATTTACATATAATGAGGGGGGAGAGGGGGGGGGGAGTAAAGGAAAGAAAAAAAGAGATAGAAGGGAAAACGAAAACAACAACAAAACAACAATAGAAACATCAGTGGGACTGAGGTGACGAAGAAAAAAAAAAGACTGTTTTCCTGCGATCGAGGTGTGGATTATTGATGATCCGGTTTAGCGGGTTTCTTCTGGGCAGCGCAGATGTTCTCAGCGCGGATCTGAAAGCCTTCAGCACAGCCAGGGGGTGATCTCCGGGTCCCGGAACAGCCGGCCGTCCACGTAAAGTTTGTCAACGGCCACAATCGCTCTCGAACCAGCAGCAAGATGCTTCCTCCTCAGCGGGAACAGGATCTTCCTTCTGCGGAGGATTTCTGCCGGGAACTGGTCATTCACGCTGTAATGCGTGCCTCTCAGTTCCCGTCCGCGGCCCTTCACCAACTCCTTCTGTTTGAAATGTTCGAATTTAGCCACAATAGGACGCGGGCGCTGGTGGTCGGACCTTCTTCCTCCGAGGCGGTGAACCCTGTGGAAAGAGATCTTCTGCACCTCCTCCTTGGGGAGCTTCAGGTGGACCTGTAAAAAATACATTACTTCAGGCACCTGCAGCTTCTGCATGCTAGACTTTAAAAAATCAGCCCACAGAAAAATTCAAGAAAATTGTAAAATGCCTTAAACATTCATGCAGTATTAGTATATGATATATAAGTGCATAAGGCACTCAGGATGCTCGATCCCAGGAAACCTCCTGGTCCAGATTCAATAGAACCTTTTTTTCTGAAAGCTGCAGCTGATTTTGTAGCACAGCCCCTTACAGTACTTTTTAACCTCTCAATCCAAAGTGGCGAAATACCTGCTATTTGGAAATCTGCCTTTGTTCGTCCTGTATTAAAGGGAGGTGATCCAGCAGTCCTATCTAACTATAGACCAATATCAAATTTATGTGTATTGTCAAAAATTCTCGAATCTCTTGTTAGCGATCAACTAAAAGACTATTTAACGATTAATGAACTTCTTTCAATGCTGCAATCAGGCTTTAGGAAGAAACACAGCACAATCACAGCCGCTACAAAAGTCGTCAACGACACACTTCTTGCTCTTGACAAAAAGCAACATTGTGCTTCGCTTTTTATTGATTTGTCTAAAGTCTTTGATACTGTGGACCATGGGGTTTTAATGCATCGGCTTAGCTGTTTTGGATTCTCCAATACTGTGCTTTCCTGATTTATAAATTACTTGAATGAAAGGACTCAGTGTGTTAAATGTAATGGCTTGGCCTCTGAATTTTTAAATGTCCACAGGGGGGTGCCACAGGGTTCAATATTAGGACCTCTACTTTTCATTTTATATATCAATGAACTAGGACAAGATCTTCAAGATGCTAATATTCATCTTTATGCTGATGACACAATTATCTATTGCTTTGGACGAACTCCTGCGAAAGCAGGTGAATCCTTGCAGAAAGCTTTTGATAATGTGCAGCTTACACTTCTGCAATTGAAACTTGTCCTAAATGCTGAAAAGTCCAAATTCATGTTCTTTTCTAATGCCAAAAAGGTGCCAGAAGATCTCCCTAAGATTCTCACTCTTCACGGAGATGCTATAGAGCAAGTACATGAGTACAAATACCTTGGGGTCTTACTTGATGACTCCTTGACATTCAAGCCCCACATTGAAAATGTTGTGAAGAAACTAAAACTGAAATTGGGTTTTCTTTTTAGAAATAAGCTTTGCTTCTCTTTCAAAGTAAAAAAAAGGCTTGTGACAGCAACATTTCTATCTGTTTTAGACTACGGGGACCTTTTGTACATGAATGCTTCAAATCATTGTCTTTATAGACTAGACTCTGTGTATCATGCTGCTCTGAGGTTTATCACCAATTGTAGAGCATTAACACATCACTGTGAACTGTACTCTCGTGTGGGGTGGTCATCTCTGTCCACAAGAAGGCAAGGACACTGGTACATTTTTATTTACAAGGCCATGCTTGGACTGCTTCCCTCCTACATTGGAGATTTACTACAGAGGAGAAATGTTGATTCATATTCATTGCGTTCAAATGATCAACTGTTGCTCAATGTTCCATTTGTCCGCACAGAACTGGGAAAAAGATCTTTTTCTCACGCTGCTCCCACGTCATGGAACACACTGCAAAAAAACTGGAAGCTCCCTGATCTTATCTTTTTAAATGATTTTAAAACCAGACTGAGAGCACTTGAGGTCAACTCCTTTAAATGTAACTGTTTTTATAATTGAATGTAATTTTATTTGTTGTCTGTGTTTGTAACTTTTTGCTGCCTCTTGGCCAGGACTCCCTTGCAAAAGAGGTTTTTAATCTCAATGGGACTTTCCTGGTTAAATAAAGGTTAAATAAAAATAAATAAAAATGAAGGAAGCATTTGCTTGGACACTCAGCCTGAAACTCTGTAGAAATCATCATCATCTGTCATTTTTATCATTTATGAAACCTCTGGCATCTCCAAATTGCTCCATGGTCTGTAAGTGTGAGTGTAGCAGAATGGCGACCTGTCCAGGGCGTACCTCACCTTTGCCACACAGTAGCTGGGATAGGCTCAAGCAGCCCAATAACCTTGAAAGGGATTCAGCTGATTCTGAGGATAAATGTATAGAAGGATCAAGAAAAAATAAGTTTCACTTAAAGTTAATGCTACCAAAATTAATCTATAGGGTAAAGAAGAATCTGGCCTGGACAGTTGTGTGAATTTGCATTGCAACATACTTTTTCTTTTAGGGGGGTTTCAGTGTCATGTAAAAATGCCTGGAAAGGAACAGATGGAAATGCACTTCAAGATTTAAAATGTCACTCTCTAAAACAAGTAGAAAAATGGCTTTTGCGAGAAGTAATGGTTTTGTTTGATGATTCAAAATCCCAATCATCTTTTGCTATATTTTTTTGCATTCCCAGTGGTCTTTTAATTATGATTACACCATTTTTAGCCAAATTGCGTGTTGTTTTCTAGGACATTGTTTCTGCAGTGCGACAGTAGGTTATTAATAATTCACCTATGAGTTATAGGTAGGGGTAGGACTGTTGGCGCCATGTTAACCTTCCCACACTTCCCATCATGCCTTTGTTTACACCAATTCGCGCTAACTTACAGCCCCTCACAACCCCAACCTAACATTATTAGTGCATCAAAAATGGCGAGCAATATTGGAGCTATGCAGCCGTACAGTTATGAGCCAGATACCAGCTCAGACATCTATTTGTCTGCAAATGGATGGTTCAGAATGGAGTGGTGCATCAAGCTTGCGGGTTTGCCTGATTTTAGCACTTACGTCACAGCCACAAGCTTTTTTGAATGGCATCTTTCTGCCTGCTCCTGATTCACAACAATTTGAATAAAGAAATACTCAGAAATGCAATTTCAAGTTTCATTTTCTTTATATGTCCTTCATCATGAAAAAATGCCTCCAGAAAATGTAAACACTATTTGGAGGGGGTCTAACTTTTTTATGTTATAAACAGCTTTCTAACTTTCAAAGTTTGCTTAAGTATTTTATTGAGTTCAAATATTAGGCCACATGTAGGAGTCTGCTTATCCTTTGGCTTTAGCTTGACTCAAGCAGAGGAACAAAATGTGACATCAGAACGCACTTCGTATCTGGAAGGTCTCACTTCAAATGGCAACAGCGATGAGGCTTCAAACCCTAAAGAGGAGAGTTTTTGGTCTCCTGGAAATGTCACTGCAATGTCCTCTGATGATGATGGATGTGTGAGCGTGTGAAGGACGCATGGCACAGCTGGGAGGATATCAGTAAGGGTGGGGCCAATGAGGTGCACATCATGTCTGCTACTGCTTGGCTTCACCGGAGCCCTCGTCTCTCTGTGGATGTCTTCCAGCTTTTATATGTCGCTCTCTTTTGCACTTCCTTTCTCTGTCTCAACACATTTTCTGTGTCTGAGGATGCTTACTCAGCTGACACTGTCATTTGGTCCCAGAAACTGTTCGAGACTAAATTGCAACTGACAGTTTGTATGTTTTTTGTCTTTTTCATTTGTGAAAATGATTACTCTTGGGAAGTTTATCATCCTAAACACATTTAACTTAATAATTTGTATTTAATTTAAGTTTTTTAAAGCATACTCATATCTTTTCTGTCATTCAACAATTCAACACTTCATGAAAGTGTCATTGTTTGTCTGTGTTGTTCTGTAAATTTGTAAAAAAAAAGTCACTTTGTTAACATATAAGCAAGATTTAGACATGTTTTCAGAAGAGTTGCAATGGGTTAAAGAAAACTGTTAGGATATAACTCATAACGTTAGTAAAGTAGACCAATATGTTTTAAAAAATGTACACTTTTATTTTTTGGGATCAAAGTCAAAGCCCTATACATGGGCAAGGGGAGCAATCCCTCCCCCGGATGCCATGACTGCCCCCCCTGATGGCCTGAAAAATCCACAATTAACCAAAGTAATCAAAATAAATAAATAAATAAAAACTCCATATATATATATATATATATATATATATATATATATATATATATATATATATATATATATATATATATATATATATATATATATATATATATATATATATATATTAAGTCAAAACAAGAAATTGTCCATAGGTGTGAGAGTAAATGGGTGTGTGATTGTGGACATTCTACCCTGCGACAGACTGGCGACCTGTCCAGGGCATCCCTTGCCTACGCCCAAGTGGCCGGGATAGGCTCCGGCAGCCCCGTGACCCCGAAAGGGAATAAACGGTAAAGAAGATGAATGATGATGAATGAAGTCAAAACAAGGTAAGATGGATGTTACCAAGTGCAACAAAAATCAGTATGTCAGTATGAAAACAGGGAAAGAAAGAAATTGGGTTTACTTGGTTGGTTAGTTTGGGGGAAAAAAGCCTTTATTTATTACTTCTTAATGTGAACACAAACGTTTTTTTTGTTTTGTTTTTTTTAACTTATAAATGTTGTGGGTACAACCAACTAGAGCAAGAACACATTGTCATTTTTTCTTTTATTTTTATTATCAACATTCCAAGCACACCAATCCCCCTCACATCCAGAATCTTCATTCATTCATTCATTCATTCATTCATTCATTCATTCATTCATTCATTCATTCATTCATTCATTCTCCCCACCATCTCTTTTTACTACACATTTTTAAACCCTGCTGCCTTGAGTAACCTTTATTTACGCTTTTCGTATTGCATTTCGTTGGTCTTAGAAATGGACAATACCTGCCAAAAGCTAATTTGGCCCAACATCTCAGCACCACCATCCTTGTCATGTTTCTCATCCCTATCAGGCTTATCCTCAAAGTCAGGAGACAATGAAAATCCAATCTATTTCACTGTGGATGAAATGGATGCACAGTCATACAAAAATAATATTAAAATAAAAATCCATTGGATTTTACAAGGCAATGAATGTGTCCACACAGACACACACACACACAAACACTTTCTATATGTCTGCCCTTTGTTGTTGAATTAAATCTCAAATCTGTCCACATTTACATGACATTGTTACAATTTTTTTTAACTGGCAAGCAGTTTTTAAACCATAAAGGTCGAAGAGCAGTTAATATATTGAGTCTATTGATCGTTACAATAAAATAATAAAAAATAAAATTATGTCAGACAACTTTAATTAATGTTTGCAAAAACAGGAGTTAAGTGAATACTAAGATCAATTTTAAAAACAGTGTCATAATCCCATCCAATTGGAAAGATGGACACCCTTTTCTGTCTTTCAGTGATATTCCTTCCATTCAAAAGATTAACTTAAGTTTGAAATGTTTTGTGTGTGAAAATCACATTGATTAAAAAAGATGAAATGATCATTTTGAAACTATGAACAAAATGTAGTTGCTTGGATCAGTTCTAGAGTAAGAACTGGGTTCATTGCACGTGTATCAAACATTTCTTATATATTCTCTGAACATGTAAACATGTTGACCAACAAACATACATTCAAACATATGTCAATAATGAAAATTCAACATGTTCAAAGCTACTACAGACTGCCACTAAATTAGCACCAATCCAAGGGGTTTGGTGAAAATAGGTTAGTGTTTGTCGAGAAGGCGGTGCCTCTACGTCTGAAGCATCAACCATCATTAAGGGCTGGTTGCGAGTTTGTGCATTGACTTAATGAGGACAGTGGCTTTTGCTGTGTGGTAGCCTCACAAGGCTGCTAAAAAGTGTATGTACAAGATCTCAGATTATAATGTTGTTTAACAGTGTGTATGTGGTATTTTTGGAACTCATTTTAAAGATAAAAAAAATGTCTTTAGGATGGTGAAATATGTATGTGAGTTTCTTGGTTAAACCTGGAAAGTTATATATGCAGATGATGGAAACAGCTTGTCTGTGTATGAGTGTTTCGGTGTCAACCA
This sequence comes from Oryzias latipes, assembly GCF_053564925.1. Taxonomy (NCBI): domain Eukaryota; kingdom Metazoa; phylum Chordata; class Actinopteri; order Beloniformes; family Adrianichthyidae; genus Oryzias; species Oryzias latipes. The sequence continues at coordinate 23,646,505 of NC_136241.1, read as the reverse complement.
CCTAAATAATGCAAGAGTAATTTTTGCCTAAATATAGCAGATATTCAATCATGTGCTGCAGTGTTTTTTTCCCCACACACGAGCATGTTAAAAGATTAAACAGATTGATTAATGCCGTTTTATTTATTTTTTGTTCTTTTTGTGAGCCCTTAATGTGTCTTGATTGCATATTGTCTCAGCTGTCAAACACAGATCTCACCTGCATGTCTTGCTGTGTTTTTAATCACCCCTCTTAAAGCGCACTACATAAAAGAGTTGAAATAGTTTTTTTTTTATATAATTTTATTTTATTTTATTATATTTATTTTTAAACTTTTTGGTGTAATCCAAAACAAAAATTCTTTTTTGTTTTTTTTAATGAGATATAGATGGTATCAATTATGTTACATTGAGTGATTTGCCATGATTTGCTCACAAGAATGTTGGTTTAATACGCAAAAAAATATTAACAGAAGTGTTCAGAAAAAAAGCCCCATATTTACCCACTGTCTCAAATTTGATCCACACATTTTTTACACGGTGTAACTGCTTTATAAAGAATTCATTATTAACAAATTTTGCATTCTTTCAATACAGCTAGAAGTCATTTAGAAAAATGAAAAAAAAAAGTTGAATTATTCTCCTTGTAAAGTGTTGAAAATTATCAAAACTTTTCCCGCCAAAAGTATTTTTGAGATTTCATAGAAACAGCCCTTTTAAAATCAGCCCCTAGTGGAATGATGATGAACTACAGGGCAGAAAACATGGACCAAGTTTTATAAAATAGACTTTTTAAGGAAAGTTTGGATAATGTGAATAAGATAGGGGTCTCAGAAATGGGTCTATCAAATGTGATACAATAAAAGGTTAAGCTTTTAAATTAGAAGTACATTTTTGGATTAAGTTTTGCAGACTAATAAAATGTTAGAACCTAACCACTCTTCCCAACACGCACACATATACACACACACAGTAAGATGATGGCTGGCTTTAATCACTCCAGGTCTTAATCATGTGATTGACGGCTCTTAACCCACTTGGATTTTGTCAAGGTCGTTACTTGTTTTTCTTGCAATCAGTAGGAGTCCAAACGTGTGTTGCAGCTAAAATATAAGCATAAATACTTTTCCGGTGGGAGGTTTTGACTGTCAGATGAGATAAATGCAGGTGGGCCATGTTTTTGGACAAGAAGTTTATTTTGGCCTATTGTCTGCATCAACATGTCCACCCCCTCAGCAACGTTTGCCAGAACTTTAATGGGAGTAAAAAAATAACTGCCAGCATTTGATCGGGGCATGATGATACAGCAGAATGCATTATTTTTGCGATGCGCCTTAAAAAAGCTTTTTTTTTTTTTTTTTTGTAAATATCCCGATTTGCATTGTGTGTTCTTCATGAGTTTACTCCCACAAGTATCTTCATTGCACACTCCTGCTGTGGTTTCTCAGCATCTCCCTCCCACTGACGTCAGGCTTCAAAGAGAATTTGGAATGATGTGCGTATTCTCCCCGTCGGTTCATGCTGAGTGGCTCCATCAGGAGATGTGTTTGTGTGTGTCGGAGCCTCACCGCTGCAGGCAGGGTAACAAGAAGGGAGCTGCTCTCTGTTTTAGCTTCTCCTGAAGCAGCTGTGTGTGTGTGTGTATTGGCGTTTTTTTTTTAAATGTTCTCTCTGTATCGGAGTTGTTCTGTTCATGGTTATGTCAGTTGACTCCCATATTACATGCCAAAACATTTCCAAGTTGTGCAGCATATTTCTCCATCTGTCTGTGAGGTACCCCCATCAACCACACTCATGACAGCTCCAGTGAACAACATTGACCTTGTTATGTTTGTCTTATTGAAAACATTGGGTTCTTTTATTCATGAGGATGTTCAATTTGACACATACCACGGTTCTCCTGCACACCTGGCACACACACACACACACACACACACGAGTGAGGACTTCACTCAAAAAGCTTTTTCTTTAAAATGCAAGAGATCAGCAAATGTTGTTTTGTATCCTTTCAAATAATACTCTTTGGTTGAGCAAAACATTTTTAAAAAAATCATAAAAATGTGAAAATTAGCAGCAAGATCAAACTAAACCGCAACCAAGTAGTAGGAGTTCTTTAGCGCAACCTTGATAGATAACATTTTCACAAACTGCCTAGAAAACAGAATAAAAAGCGGACTACTAATGACAGACATCAGCGACCACCTCCCAGTATTTGCTAACTATGAATGCGTTTGCAGAGAAATAAAAGAGAAAAAGCAAATAGTTTACAAAAGAAAACCAACAGAGGAATCAATACATGCATTTAAATCAGAACTACAAGCACAAACCTGGAAAACTCTGTATGAAAGCAATGATGTCAACGCAGCTTATGAAATATTTATGCAGGAGTTTACATCCATATACGACAAAAACTGCCCACTCACAAACTCCTGTAATAGAAATCAACATAATAAAAACCCATGGATGACAACTGGACTGAGAAACACATGCAAAGAAAAGAACAGTTTATACAAACAATTCTTGGAAAAAAAACAGAACTGTTGAAGCGGAACAACGATACAAAAAATAGAAAAACAAACTAACCAGTATCATGAGAACATGCAAAAAAGACTATTACACAGAAATATTAGAAAAAAATAAATCAAACACTAAAGACATTTGTAAAGTACTGAACAGTGTCATTAGAAAACACAAAGAGAAAACAAATTACCCAGACTATTTAGTTGGTAAAAATTAGATGTGCAACAATATTCAGGACATGACAAAGGAGTTTAATGAATATTTTGTAAAAAATAGGGCCAAAGCTAGCCGACGAAATAAACTGTTAAAAAATATCAGAAAAATAAACTGTCGAACACGGCATAAAAAGAAATCCTAACTCGATCTATTTGAGACCCGTGGAAGCAAAAGAAGTCCTTAAAAGCGTCAACGAATTCAAAAACAAAACATCTACAGACTGTAACGGAATTAATATGATGGTGATAAAAAAGGTCATTGATTCCATTGTTGACCCGCTAACCTATATTTGCAATTTATCCTTTCAAACAGGAACATTTTCACAAAAAATTAAAATAGCCAAAGTAATTCCATTACTCAAATCAGGGGACAAACACCAACTAACAAATTATAGACCAGTGTCTTTACTCTGCCAATTCTCAAAAATACTGAAAAAAGGGTCCCTCACAAGGCTGGAAAGTTTTATAGAAAAACAAAAACTAATATCCGAAGACCAATATGGTTTCAGAAAAAACAGATCAACGTCCATGGCGATTACGCAACTAACCGAAGAAATTATAAATGGCACTGACAAAAAAGAGTTGGCAGTAGGAGTCTTCATCGATCTGAAAAAGGCTTTTGACAGTATTGATCAGAACATTTTAGTAAACAAACTGGAAAAGTATGCATGGAATACGAGGACCAGCATTAAAATGGTTAAACAGTTACATTAATAACAGGCAGCAGTTTGTCCAACTGGATGACTGTAAATCATCCCTGCTAAATTTAAGCTGTGGAGTTCCACAAGGGTCAATATTAGGTCCCACACTGTTCATCCTTTACATTAATGACATACGCTTGGTATCAAATACACTCAAATACTTTTTATATGCAGAGGACACAACCATAGTCTGTACAGGGGAGAGCCTCAGGGAAATTGTAAAAAACATACAGAATTAGGGAAACTAAAACAATGGTTTGACAAAAATAAACTGTCTCTCAGTGTTAACAAAACTAAATTCATGATTTTCGGAAATCGCCACATTCCTGCAGATTTAGAAATAAAAGTTGCCATTGATAACCATGTTCTGGAAAGAGTGTCTGAAATCAAGTTCCTTGGAGTAATTATGGACGACAAAATAAACTGGAAACAACAAACAAAGCAGGTCAGAGCTAAAATTGCTAAAAGCATAGCAGTGTTGGGAAAAACGTGCCATACTCTCACTCACAAAGCACGCTTACCAATACACTGAACAAAAATATAAACGCAACACTTTTGTTATTGCTCCCATTTTTTATGGTATGAACTCAAAGATGTGAAGCATTTTCCACATACACAAAATAACCAGTTCTCTGAAATATTGGTCACAAATCTGTCAAAATCTGTGATAGTGAGCACTTCTCCTTTGCCAAGACAATCCATCCCACCTCACAGGTGTGCCATATCAAGATGCTGATTAGACAGCATGATTATTGCACAGGTGTGCCTTAGACTGGCCACAAGAAAAGGCCACTCTGAAATCTTCAGTTTAGTTTTATTGAGGGGGTAAGGGGACCCAGACAACCAGTCAGTATCTGGTGTGCCCACCATTTGCCTCATGAAGTGCCTCATGTTGTCTATTGTGGTGGTGGGGTTATGGTATGGGCAGGCATCTGTTATGGGCGAAGAACACAGGTGCATTTCATTGATGGCCTTTTGAATGCACAGCGATACCGTGACGAAATCCTGGGGCCCATTTTTGTGCCGTACATCCAACAACATCACCTCATGTTGCAGCATGATAATGCACGGCCCCATGTTGCAAGGATCTGTACACAATTCTTGGAAGCTGAAAACATCCCAGTTCTTGCATGGCCAGCATACTCACCGGTCATGTCACCCATTGAGCATGTTTTGGATGCTCTGGATCGGCGTATACGACAGCGTGTTCCAGGTCCTGCCAATATCCAGCAACTTCACACAGCCATTGAAGAAGAAAGGACCAACATTCCACAGGCCACAATAGACAACCTGATCAACTCTATGTGAAGGAGATGTGTGGTCACACCAGATACTGACTGGTTGTCTGAGTCCCCTGACCCCCTCAATAAAACAAAACTGAAGATTTCAGAGTGGCCTTTTCTTGTGGCCAGTCTAAGGCACACCTGTGCAATAATCATGCTGTCTTATCAGAATCTTGATATGGCACACCTGTGAGGTGGGATGGATTGTCTTGGCAAAGGAGAAGTGCTCATTATAACAGAATTAGACAGATTTGTGAACAATATTTCAGAGAACTGGTTATTTTGTGTATGTGGAAAATGTTTCACATCTTTGAGTTCATACCATAAAAAATGGGAGCAATACCAAAAGTGTTGCGTTTATATTTTTGTTCAGTGTATATTCATCCATAATACTGCCATATTTACAGTAAAGTGTTGAAGTTTGGGGAAATACTTATAAAATAAACCTACGGTGTTTATATATCTTACAAAAAAAGCTCTCCGAATTGTTCGTGGAATGGACTTTGGGACACATACATGGTACAGTATTTACATTATTTTTAAAGTCAGGTTTATTGAAAATATGAGATCTAGTGAAACTGAAAACAGCTCTCGTCATGTACAAAGCCAGATACAACTTACTTCCAATAAACTTACAGCAAATGTTCAAAGACAGAGACGGGAGTTACAATCTAAAAAAAAAACCTGAATTTCAAAAAGCAGTGCATTCGAACAACAAAAAAGAAAATGTGTATATCTAATTTTGGTGTGGATTTATGGAATGAATTGGATGAAAGTTTAAAAAAAAACAAAAGTTTGCATGTATTCAAAAAAACCTACAAGAAGTCACCAATAGTACCATATAAGGCCAGAAACGATTAATTAAACAAAAAAAATGTCACTTTAGCACAGTTGCCATGCAGAATTGTACCGTGAATGTTTTGTACCCATCTGTAAATAGCAATACGCGTATTGAATACGCACATCATCAGGTTTTGTATAAAGGGGTGGGAGCAGACAAGATTTTCTCTTCAAGCCACTCCTTTTCAAGCACATTGTATTGTTTTATGTCTTTTAAACCACTGTGTTGATTTTTCATTTGTTTTGTGTTTGAAATAAAAAACTTAACAAAAAAATAAATAAATAAACTAAACTAAAAAAACCACTGCATAATTTTAAAATGTGGACTATACAGTAGGATTAAGATTCAACAGGCAGCAGAAGGATGAACAAAAAAAGAAAACAAGGGCCTCCCTTTGGATCGAGGTGCCCCTTGGATGCTAGACTTCACTGCAACTGTAACTTTTAATTTGAGAATGGTCAGTTTATTAGTGCTTTTATTTGATCAGATTGAGATATTTTAAAAGCGTTCCGAGTGGTTTTTAGGACATAGTTTCTGCAGATTGGCAGTAGTTCTTTAGGAAATTGCTTCTAGTTGGCTGTTGGCGCAAAGGTAACCCACTCCCACATCCTACCATCCATCTGTTTACACTCTCTTCCACTAGGTCACAACCCCAACCTGAGCCAGTTTCCATTTCAAAAATAAAGACGTACTACAAATTAATGGATCACAATGAAATGGAGCAGGGGCCTTGTGCCCCGCCCAGTGTATTTCCTTTGTCACAAATATGACCTTTTTAATACTGCATTTTTTCATCTGTTCCTGATTCACAACAATTTCGATAAATAAATACTCAAAAATGCAATTTTAAGTTTAAGTTTCTCTATATCATCATGAGAAGAAATATGCAAGATGTTAAAATCACCAAAAACAGAGTTTCCATCTAAATGTGTCTTAATGGCAAAATAAAGCAAACTGTGCATCTTGTACTCCCGCATTAAGTTTTTTTGACAAAATGATGCATCCATCCATTTAAATGTGTTTTTTATTTAAAAAAAGTAATTACCTTTTAAGTTAATATCTCTCTCAAAACAGATATAGACATGTGAACACAATTCTTGAAATGAAATGCTCTGAAGAAAAGAGCAGGGTTGCGTGGGTTTCTCTGTTCAAGCCTTTTACAGCAGGGAGGTCAGACTTTCAGTCCTTGAGGGCCACTGCCCCCCTTGTTTTACAGTTTTAACTGTGAGTTTGCTGGCAGGAGGCTAAAACTGCCTTCACTGCTTCTCTTGTAGAAGTGTAGTGTTTGTTGGACCTTTATGCAGGATGTAAGGAAAAGACAAAAATACACAAATTCAAACCAAACAAATGGTGCTAAGATATAACCACATACTAGAAATGTTAACTTGAAACAAATGATGCAATGTGAAATATTTTAACTGAAGTACATAAAACAGGGATCTGACCATTGACTACATGATAAAACTGTACAGAGCTAGTATGATGCAATTGAAAATAGCTTACTTTCAGGTCCACCAGAATATAGTCAATTTAGTTGCCATTTTTTTTACGATAACAACACCGACATGATGGAGCCGGGAAGTCATCACTGACGGTCAAAGTTAGTCTGATTTAACTTTTCTGTGGCCACTACTCTCCCTAATCAGGAGTGAGCTTGTTGGAAGTCTACACCCCTTCCACTGAAAGCAGGCTAGGGAGAATCTGTCTATCAAATGTTCTGAATGTTGACGTTTATTGAGGCATCTGATTGGTTAGTTTAAAACTACCAATAAAGAAAAAAAAGGTAATAAATTAGGATTAGTAAGAACATGTTTACAAAAAGTTAACAGCTCAGGAATGGTTATTCTGACAAATATAATGACTGAGTAATAACTGTTTAATTCTCAATAGAAATGTATGGGATTTTGGCTTCTTGGAGTCAGCAGGTACTTCCTGTTTAGAATGTAACAGGGGAGGGGTCCAGTTCTTTTATATAGTCAAACGATCTGGCAAAAATCAACTATAATTGAAGTGAATGTGTGCTTATAGATGTCATAAACTGCACTAAAATTCAGAAGTTGCATCTCTTAAATTGCATCCTTGAAGGACAATCATTACAAGGCAAGAGCAAAGTATATGAAAAACGTCCTATTTAGCAAGCACACCTTTACTTGCTTGAAGCAGGAGAGGGTAGGCACTTAGAAATCATCATATTTACCTTTTATAAAAAAAATATATATATTTCAGCCGTCTGCTACGGAAGAGGATTAGGGCCATGGAGATTTCAAAGAAGAAATAAGAGGCCCGGACAAGCTCCGGCGGCCCTGTAACCCCAAAAGGGACAAAACGGGTTCAGAAGATGAATAAAAAATAAGAAACAAAGTTAAATTAGAAGGAAAAGGTATGTCAGTTATCTGCAGGTATTATTGCAGATATGTACTTTCGCACATATAAATAGGAAAAAAAACTACGAAAAAAAAATGAAGATCACTTGACGGCAGTGATAGCAACAAACAAAAAACAAAAGTTAGATATAACGTATAAAATAGAACAGAGTGAAATAAAACTTGATTGATTCCATAACAGTTAAATTATCTTGTTACCATAGGTCCAATAAAAACGACAGATAAATAAAAACCAAAATAGATGTGCTTAAAAATAATAACAACAACAAGTGTCCAGTGACTTAGAGGGAATGCAGTCTAGCATCTGATGGGAGGAAATCTCAGCAAAAGGACTTCTTTTCTGCAATGACGTATTGCAGACTCCACAGTAAGGGATGTGAAGAGCCATTTCTGGATCCTCCAAAGCAATGACATCACTGTCATCTTCACACAAGAAAAATACATTAGTTTAAAAAAATAATGAGTTTTATTTGATGTCTCAGGGAACATATAGAAGAAAAAAAACAAGTCCAATAGTATTTTCAGATGCGTAAATGAAAAAGTGATAAATGGAGCTTCTTTCTTGCTGTGTGCAAACATTTGATATAAATGTAGTTGGTGGCCATTTATATGCCCACTAAAACTGGACAAATGTGGTTAATCAGGTGAATCAGAACTGAAAGAACAGACTATGAAAATGCAGCTGAGAGAAAATAGTACAGTAACTACAAAAGAGTCAATCATCTGATTCTGCAGAACTATTTAGATAATGACGTAATGTTCAAGCTTCCCAGTGCTTCAACCCCCCCCCAAAATAAATAAATAAATAAATAAATAAAAAACTAAAATAAATTGTACCCTGTAAGGTTTGTAGCGGTGCAGATAGCTTTGCTAATGTGGGTGCTAATGTGCAAAATAGTGAATGTGAAAATAGTAAACACATTGCTGCAGTTCTCTGTTCCACGAAGAAGAAATGGCGGTTGCCGTGGATACGCAACACTACTCTGAGGTGTCACCTGATTTCCACCTCCTGAGCTTTATGTTACCCTTGTGCTATCCTAGGCACTTTAACATTGGGAGTTGGGTCATCTAGACCCACTAGACAGTACACTGAACCTTTTTTCTTCAATGATTTGTGAACTTCACTGGTGTCCATGGATTACATTAAATCCACTCCACCTTTATCCACCTTTGTCATGGTAGGGAGAACACGTCAATGCAAGGGTGGGGTCATCTAAGATAGCACAAGGGTTAAACTCACACAGATACAGAATTAAAAAAAATGTGCTGTATTAAATGTTATGAAAGCATATGATTCAGTAATGGGGGACAATCGTATGCAGAGTGTTTGTTTGGCAATGAGATAATTAAAAAGAGAGAACGTGTCACGTGACGAGAAGGCTGAAAACTGAATGGTATTGTATTGGAGTGTAAAGATAGGTGGGTATCATGCATAGTAAAACACGACAATCTGTTAGACATATGTCGAGAGTATTTTCTGAAGGCCATAAAAACGAGAGGTAGTTATAGTAATTGTTATAAGGTAGTTGTTGATAGAAACGGGCACAACACAATTTGGGTGCTAAACATATCTAGACAAAGCCCTTTTGCTACAGCAAAGCCCCGCATTGCTGATGCAAAATGCTAGCATAGCCTGCTGCCCTTTCATTTACAAGATCCAGTTTAAAGCAATTTCTTTTTTTACTACCTTCTGTTCTTCCATTAGCGAAATGACCTCTTACAGTAAGCCTTGAGCATGTAAAAAGACACTTACAGACGTCAGTTTTGTTGGTTTCACACTTGCAGCTCCTCGGATTCTGCAGTTCTGACGGATGTGGCTCACATGCGCCAGTAGCGCACAATTCTGAGATTAAAGTCAGAATTCTGAGATAAAAGTCAGAATTTTCTAGGCCCTTTTTTTCTTTCTCTATGGCTCTAATCCTCTTCCATAGTTTGCCCTATCACTACACCACAGTCTGCCCATGGGTCCACCTACCCGCTGATTAACCCTCAATAATGCATGCATATAAAATGGTGAAAACCAAAAACTTAAATAGCACTTTAATACAATCTTAGCACTTAGAAGCTGGTTTGCTGCCAAACACTGGCGCCAATCTATAACCACCAAGAGCAATGTTGGATTCCGTGTCTTGCCCAAGTACACTTCGATAAATGGGCGGGCAAGATGGGAACCGAACCTGCAGTCTCCTGATCAGAGGTTGACCGCCCTCTGGCTAGACCACAAACCGTTAATCACATAACATTTGAGCTACCAGGCCCTCAAAATTCAGAGTATTCAAAATTCCCAATAGTGGGGGAGCCTGGTTGGCCCATGTTAATTACGCTTGTAGGGGATCGCCACTTATCCTGGAGGCGCTCCTCTTGGGCAGGGGATCTGGGGATCTTTCTAATAGACAGGTGGGTGGTTGCCAGCAGCGTCTGGCTTATTTTGAAACTTTACTAAATGTCTTAACATTTTACCCTGCCATCTCTGATAGTTTAAACCAGGCTTTTAATCGTTAAACTTTTTCCGTCAGAGGTTTTCCCCCCCGAAGCTGTTTTCCTGTACACATGCCATTACTTATCAGCTGTGGAGCTTATCCATAGAACAAGGGAGATCGTAGGGGCTCTTTTATTTTTGCTGCAGTGTGTGTTTGTGTGCACGCATGTGTGGGTTCTGCCATCCTGGTGCTCCTGTTTAGGGCTTCAGCATCGTTACATTTAAGGCACCTACACCTGTCAGCTTCCACATTCCCACACATTTAATCCTCAGCTCTGCAAGAAGCACTCTATATTTCCTTGCACACTCTATCCCACCTACAAACTGACTTTCCCCTTTCCCTCCGTGCGGTTGCTTATCGCAATTTATCAAGTTGGCAAAGAGTTTTTTTCTTTTCTTTTTTTGCTCAAAAGCCTCAACGATGAACTCAGAAGGATGAACTCAGAAGAGAAGTTTCAGAGGATTTGAAGTGGAAGTCTTTTGGTCAACATGCAATCTACCAATCAAACATCCTAAAATAAAAAGGGTTGCCTTTGAGGAGCCAAAGTCTGGAAACTTTGATGTCAAATATACTGAGTTTCAGTTTTTTTATTATTATTTTTGTTAAATTTTATAGCAATACACTCACTCTCTTTAACACACATAATGGCAAACTTACTGTCATTTTCTATTTCTTTTTGTTTTGTTTTACTTGGGTTGTAGATTTTTAGGTAAATGGCAGATCGATTTTTGATCCTACACCGAAATGTATGATTTAGGATCAATAATTCATTAATCCAACTACTATATACTATGTTTAAATGGTTTGTGATGTTTTTTTTTCTTTTTCTTTTTTTGTACTGAATATCTTTAAAAAAGTAATGATATATATCTGAACATCACTTATATCTTTTTTTGGAAAAAGAAATCTGAATCAAGAAGAAAAAAACAGATTTTTAAAGAAAGAAATGGCGTAATACACAAAAAAATATATATGATAGATACGTTTTGAGTTGTTTGAACTCTAAAGGTCAGTTTGTATTGAAGCTCTTCCTCAAAAAGATAAATATAAATATTTTATTCAAGGTAAAACTTAGTTTAAGATTATATTTCACTTAGAATTTTCATTTTCATAAAAATAAAAAAAACTTCACAGTAATTAAACGATAAAATGTTTGAGAACATATTAAAAAATAACTTAAAACATATAATTACAAACAAACATGCTGAAGATCAGTAGATATGTATTCTTTTTTTTTGTTATTTTGGTTTATTTCTAGCAATTACAAAAAAATTAAGTAGACAAAAATAAACTGTACTTCACTTAATTTTTTTCAGAACGAGAAACCTCCTCTGTTTGGCCACAACTGTTAGGGCTTTTAACCATTTTACCAGCAAAATCTTTTGAGCTGATTTTTTTTGTTGTTTTTGTTTTCAGTCATCAATTATTAAATTGTTCATTATTTATTTTTTCAAAACAGTGTTTACAAACTCTTACCCAGTTAGTCATTTATCCTACAGTACTTTCAGACTGTTCTTTGGCATTTGTTTTACTATAATCTGTTTTCCCAAACAATTTTAGACTTTTCAGCCATTTAAGCGTCTCGTAGCTTCTTATTTCCTCATAACTTAATTCAATTTCTTTGCTAGCTTCAACATCTGCAACTAATTTAGCACTCAACAAACATCAGGTAAATATATTTGTTTCTGTTTAGGTATTTAAGCATAATCAGCTATATACCACAACTTCTCCAAAAGTTGATTTTTTTCCTTCTTTGTTTGAAATGACAAGAGCACAAAATAAACTGTAAATGACAAAACTTGGCTTGATCAGAATTAATTTTCCCACAAATTCTTTCTTGCTCTATAAAATGTTTACAATTTTTGATTTGTTTACAATACAGTAAAGACAAACAAACAAAAAAATCATCCTGAAACACAATGTCACAAAGAGAAAACTTGCATAAAAAACATTGTTTATACAGTATCACAAACATTTCTTACTAAAGAAAAACAATGTAAGTTCTCAAATAAATAAATCCTAAAATCTCTTTGTATCATGGTTTGTACTGCCATCACACCACAAGGTCACTGCCGTCTTGCATCAACTCTGATTCCACCCCTCATGTTTGCCATCACAACCTGTTACCTTCAAAAGACCCCCCCCCCCCCCCCAACACACACACACACACACACACACACACATCTATGCACTCGGACTGCCACTTTCTGTCCGTCTATCTTAGTCAAAGCAGACCTGCAGCTACGAAATGACATCTGACCGCTAACATAGAGGAGAGAAGGAAAATTCTCCCTGACACGAGCAGCAAGTGTTGACTGAGTGGGCGTTCTTGCATTACTGTGGTGGGAGAGATGTGTGTGTCAGTGTTGGTGCTGAACTTTAATAAGGAGGAAAATGAATAAAAAACAATAAAAAGAAAGGTGCAGTCTTATCCTATGGGATAAATCCACTTGTGTTTTTTGCAATAACCCAAATGTACAGTCCCTTAAAAAAATGACAAAGCTCATTTTCAGGGTTTTCGATATGAAGCTACAGCTCAGTTGTTTTACAGCATGCAATACCTCTGTAACAATGGTCTGTACATGGATGAAAACAAAAGTAAAAATTCTTGGTCAGAGCAGCAACATGTTTTACCCCTTGTGCTATCTTAGATGACCCCAGCCTTATATTGACGTGTTCTCCCTACCAGGACGAAGGTGGATAAAGGTGGAAAGATTTCATGTAATCCATGGACACTAGTGAAGATCACAAATCATTGAAGAAAAAAGGTTCAGAGCACTGTCTAGTGGGTCTACATGACCCAACTCCCAATGTTAAAGTGCCTAGGATAGCACAAGGGTTAAAAAAGCTCAATAATGCATCAGCACTAACATCTCAAGCTTAAGATGCTGCGTCATGAAAACTAAAGTAGCATACTTGACTTCATTATGAAGCACGTCTAAATATATGCAAGTTATTTTCAAATAAAGCTTTTATTTTAGATGACATAACTATAAACACTTATATTGAGTCTAAGTTTAAAAAAAGTAAGATTTTAATAATTGGATGGAGCCATCACTCATTAGGTGGGATGTCAGATTTTATATATATATTTTTTTCTTTTTTTCGCCCCTCTCACCCTCCGCGGGTGGTTTCTCCTCCAAGCTCGGGTCCTCTACCAGAGGCCTGGGAGCTTGAGGGTCCTGCACAGTATCTTAGCTGTTCTTAGCTTTTTTGGACTGAGAGGTCTGAGGTCTTTCCAGGTATCTGTTGCAGTCACTCCTCCAGCTTGGGGGTTACTGCCCCGAGTGCTCCAATTACCACAGGCACCACTGTCACCTTCACTTTCCAGGCTTTCTCCAGTTCTTCTCTGAGTCCCTGGTATTTCTCCAGTTTCTCATGTTCCTTCTTCCTGATGTTCCCATCGCTTGGCACTGCCACATCCACCACAACGGCATTCCTCTGTTCTTTATCCACCACTACAATGTCTGGTTGGTTCGCCATTACCATCCTATCAGTCTGGATCTGGAAGTCCCACAGGATCTTTGCCCTCTCATTCTCTACCACCTTCGGAGGTGTTTCCCATTTTGACCTTGGGGTTTCATTACCATTACCATAACAATGGAAATGGGGCAATTACCATAACAAAGACGGGCAATTACATCACCCAGTGAGGGTCCTTGGGCAAGACCCTTAACCCTTATATATATATATATATATATATATATATATATAATATTTTGTAATTGTATGTTCATTAAATGTTGCCTCCTGTTATTTTTTAGCTACAGGTCAGAACAATAAAGTTATATGTACTTTGAAAATGATTGGTCTTCAGTATAAAACTGCAGCTCCAAAGAAAGTAAACAACTGAAAAAAGATAACAAGAACAATCAGACAAAACAAAAATAAAAGCTTAAAGTCCCACGACATTCATCTTTTGATCTATTTTAAAAATGTTTCCAGTAGTCTTTTAATAATGATTATTCCAATTTTAGTAACAACAACGAAAAAACCTGTTGTTTTCTCATAGTTTCTGCATCATTAGAAATGCACTTCTAAGTTTTTGACAGGACTGTTGCGGTGGAGTAACCCCGCCCGTTCCGTTCCCCATCTCTAAATGCTCTCCCCTGCTAGCTTACGACCACTTTACAACCCCAACCTAACATTACCGTAGCAACAAAAATGGCAAGCAATACTAAAGCCATCCACTCAAACAGTTTTGATCCAGATTCCAGCTAAAATGAGGAAAACAAAGACATACATGGATCTATCTGTCTGCAAGTGGATGCATTGGAATAGAGTGGAGCAGGTACTGTAGCTTGTGGTTTGCCGATTGTAGCTTCTCTATGTCACAGCTACAAACTTTTCCCAAAACAAATTTTTAATAGGAGTGGCATTTTTAAACAATTTTTAATGTTACATTGAAGGTTTTGAATATTTGCCCCTAAAATGTAAAATTAGCTTGGGTAAAGGAATGGAGTATTCACCCGGGCCATGGCATAACATAAATTAAAGAAGCAGAAAATTTGAGAGAAAAAAAAGGACTAAAAGTGAAAGACACTCCAAAAATGCTCTGTCAATTTGGAATCTATCCCACTCCTGTTCTGGTAAAAAGCTTTTCAGATCTCTTCTTCATGATCCTCGTCTCTCATAGCGCAGTGGGCCATCACAAAGAGTGAAAGAGGCTTTGTTTGACGTGTGCTTTCACATTTGTTTCAACACAACTGCTGAGTGACTCTTAAAGCCCCGCAGAGACTCCCGGTAAACCTGCTTTCCTGTAATGAGGCTCAAATGACTCATTTGTCTCCTTTTCTTTCCTCAGACAGCTTCTATATTCGTCACACGTCAGAGCTGAACCGGAATCTGTATTAGAAGGCCAACATTATCCTCACTGACACGATCCTCTGCTCATCTGCGGTAATACAGGATTTCAGACTTTCCACCTGAAATTCACCCCAATTTACTCAAAGGGAGAAGGCAGCTTTTAGAAAAAGGATTTCCATTTTGCTTGGATTTGCATTCATTTACAGAGGGAAGATTAGAAACGTAACAGAATTTTCTGTGCAGGCGTGCAGTATTTCTGTTTGGTACATATTTGGGTCAGTAGCTGGTTGTTGGTTCAACTCCCAGCGGACTAACTTGTGAATTAGGTGTAGAAACATGGGGTTGAATGAGGGTTGAAGTAAACTGATAAGAAACCCATCTGCAACAAAGCTTCCATGCAATTGATGTTGCAAATGTAAGAACGTCTGCTTTCAGTTGGTTGAATAAATGTAACCAGAGCGGCATTATCATCAGCGTTTACCTATAAAGCGCTTTCTTAACTTCCTTGAAGGCCCAAAGCGCTACGTACACACCAGGTGTGTGATCCACCTTTTGGTGTTCACACTGGACCGTCGCTACCTGATATTGCCGCATGTTCTCACAGTTGGAGGCGCAGTGGTGCCAATCTCAAGAATCTTTTTTGACTCTTTAATCGTTTTAACTTCTAAATGGTTGGCACTTCCGTGTTTTGAAGTAGGACCCTATTCATGCGTCACTACCAAAGCCAAGTCCCTTACTGGTCAAAGTTCAATTGGTTAAATGGACTTAAAAACATATATTGTGATGCAGGAACCCAAGAGTTTTAAACACGGAACCCCATCATGTGCATATACATAGACTTTTCATTAGAAGTGGTGATTTCTAATGAAATGTGGCTCCAATCCATGCCCACCAGGAGCAATGGGGAGGTTCAGTTTCTTGCCCATGGACACTTCAGCACATGGGTAGCCATGAACCAAACCTGCAAACATTCAATGAAAAGTAAACCGCTCTGCCTCTGAACCACGGCCACCCACATCATTTTTCAGCTTTAAATCTCTCTACCATAGTTTCATCTCATGGGTTTGTGAATAAAGCCATTTTAGTTCAAAAGCATTTATTTCATCTTCTTATTAAGATAAAGTCTCCCCTGTGTGGTCAGACGGACGGAGAAAATTCATCTATATAGTTTATTGTGATTCAAATAAAGTGAATGTCTATGTCACAGGGGATTAACATAGTAATATATTATTATTTTAAATATTGGAAAATCTAAATGTGTTCCCATCAATTTTAAACAGAAATAAATATTGAGTTAAATCTCATTAACCCTTGTGCTATCCTAGGCACTTTACCATTGGGAGTTGGGTCATCTAGACCAACCCACTCTCTAACCCACTAGACAGTGCGCTGAACCTTTTTTCTTCAATGATTTGTGATCTTCACTGGTGTCCATGGATTACATGAAATCTTTCCACCTTTATCCACCTTTGTCATGGTAGGGAGAACACGTCGATGTAAGGGTGGGGTCATCTAAGATAGCGCAAGGGTTAAAGAAGAATGGAAAGGCATCTGTCTGTCACCAAGACATTTTCTGTTTCAGCCTCCGTGCCAGTTTCTGGCTCCTCCTTCATGACACCATGGAAAAACACAACTGGCTGTCTTTAGATGGTATAAATAAAACAATTTCTGTCTATTCAAATGTCAAATGTCCCTCATGAGTTCTGGATCCATCAGGCACACTGTTCAGGTGGTTTCTGTGGATTTCTGGTAGGAAACTCTGAATAATTGTGGTGGTTCTGTTGACATTCTGCATTTCTGAGATATTTTTGTAAAAACCATCAAACCTCCAAAAAAAGCCCAAATCAATTTCTACAAGTAAGGTTCCCCCTCTGTTCAAGTAACCCATTGAATGTTATGTCATTTAATGCCATTTTTTTCCTGATTTTTCTTTCAGCTTTTCTGCTATTTCTTTTTTAGTTTTTGAAGTCCCTTGTTTTCCGAATAGCAACACAATCCACATTTGATAAATAAGATTGTAAATTATGACACAATAAGATGAAGGTAAAATAACTAGGACATTTTTGCACATTCTCAATGATATGTGGAGCCACTGCAGGGGTCAGATTCCTTACTCCTCAAAGGTCTCTTAGTCTGGTCAGACACAGACAAGTCAACAATAAAGCACACATTTGTGAATAAGCCATTTACAATGATTAAGTCTGGAGTGTGTCTTTTGTCAGCTATGTGGTGCGCTGAATAAAATCCATGCTGTTGACCATGTCCGACAGAGAGAACAACTCTGACTGCATATCCATGTGTAAATTAAAATCACTAAACATAACCATACTACACATAAAATTATGGTTGATGGTTAAAAACTCAATAAATATACTAATAGAAACAGCCGCTGAATCTTCTTTGAACTGGAATGAATAAAACTGAAGGGCTGCCAAAATCAAAGACGTGGTACTCAGTACAACCACCACTAGCTGTCCTGATGGAGTAGAAAAATTAGGCGAGGAGGCTTTTGTGAAAACTGTTAGTGGAGTTATTAATAACAAATTGTTTCATGAGTGATTGTATATGTATAAGTTGTTTTAGGACTTCCATGTCAGTTCTTAGAAAAATGATTAGTGACCTGAAACTTACACTCAGTGAACGGATGTTACATTTTTATGGCAGGAATACCTAGTATATTGTCTTGAAAATATCTCAGATGATGCAACAGGTTTGTGACAGAGGGTGGAATTGAGGTTACAGGTGAAGGAAGTGAGGGAAGGGGAACCAATCATTAGACACTCCAACCAAATTGATGTCTAGCAATGTCTTGCATTAGAAGGAATCCAGGACTAATCAAACCAGCATAAGGTGCATGATCTCACTCAAGTTACGTCTGATGAGCACACGGAGAGCTGTGCGGCCCTCCAAAGAAAGAAAGTAAAGTCCAAAGTCCTACTTTCTGTCACACACCTAGGTGTGTGAAATTCATTCTCTGCATTTGACCCATCCCCTGGGGGAGCAGTGAGCTGCAGACCAGCCGCGCTCGGGAGGTAGCAGCGTTAAGGGGTGATGTTAATTGCTCGCCATTGATATGGTAATTGCTCCATTACCATTGTTCATTCCCCTCCGGGAATCGAACCCTGGATTCCTGCGTGGCAGCCTTCCACCTTACCAACCGAAATGCCACCCCAAACCATCACTGACCCACCACCTAATAAGTAATGTTAGACAATGTTGTAGGCAGCAGAACGTTCTCCATAGTGTCTTCAGACCCTGTCATGTTTGTCACATGTGCTCAGTAAGAACCTGCTTTCATCTCTGAAGAGCACAGGGTGCCAATATTCAAATCATGGTGTTCTCTAGCAAATGCCAAACTTCTTGTACGTTGTTGGGCTGTAATAACAACTCTCACCTGTGGACATTGGACTCTCATACCTCCCTCATGGAGTCTGTTTCTAACAGTTTCAGCAAACTCTGACCGTGATCCTTCTGTTTCTCCTTGCACAAAAGAAGAGGTAGTAGTCCTGTTGCACTCCAACGGCCTCCTCCCCATCTCCTAATGTACTGGCCTGTCTCCTGGTTCGCATCCAGCTCGCATTGATGTGGTGTCCTAGATGAATTGCGCTACCTGGGCCACCTGTGTGGATACCGCTGTTGTCACTCCAGCTGGTACCGCTGGAGTGACAACACTGTCAGCATTCAAAAGTCACCAAAACATCAGCCAGAAAACATAAGGAGGGATAAGTTTTCTATGGTCACCTCTTGTAGAACCACTACTTTATTGGAAGAGTCTTGCTGCTCGCCTATTATTTCGACCTGTTCTCTATTCCATGTCCACAAAATCGTGTCATATTGATTGTCAGTCACTGTTGCCTCCTAATTGGACAGTTTGATAACATAGAAGTGTGACTGACTTGGAGTACTACTGGGTTATTTAGGTGTCGCTTTTATTTTCTTTGAGCAGTGTAGATTAACCATTGCACTTCCGGTCCAGCTTGGACAGACTTCAGTCATTGGTAATGAAGTTAGTTCTTGTAAAAATAAAAATATTTAAATAAAATACCAACCACTGCCTTAAAAACAGATTGCTCTTGAAAACAAGATCTTTAACTTGATGGGTTTTTATATTAAGTTCATAAAAAGAAGGGTAAAACAACCCAACTTTCTCTAATATGCCTTCTCTTTCTGTCTGCACCAAAATTGATCCCTTTTAAACGTTTTTTGTTTTTTTATCTGAAGACAGGGTAGCTTTGAATTTGAGCTTCAGAGCAATGTTAAGGCCCTAATTTTTTTTTCTTTCTTTTTATTATTTATCTGATTTTCTTCCGTTTGTTTTTGCGAGCTGAGCAGTCAGTGGTTGAGCTGCTACCTCTGACAGATTGTTTTCTTTGTAGCCTGTGAATGTGAGCATGGGAGGAAACACTCAATAGGATTATATGTTTGGAAGCCTGTGGTGGAACGCCACAAACAAGAGAAACGGAGGACGAAAAGCCACTGACGGCTCTCTGTGATTAATGGCTGTAATTTAAACACTGATATTACTAAAGCTGCAGGTGACATACATGCAACAGACACACAAACAGCTCTTCACTTTTCTACAGTCATAACTGATCACCTCCAAGGCAGAGCTCCACACAAACAAAAATCTGTCACGTCTTATGAGCATACAAAGACAAAGTATGGTAACATCATCCTCATTTGTCCATATGAGTTTCCTGTGCTGTTTCTTTTTATGTAGAAACTGCTTTTGCAAGTTAAACCTGTGTCTTTCCAGCATTTATGTATGTCTTGCGGTTGAACATGAAAGATATAGTTTTCTATTTCATCTTCTGGTGACATTAGTTCTTCTGCAGCTCTTCCCAAGGAAAGCTTTTATTGAAACTACTGCCAACACTGTGATGCTCTCTATTCGGGAAAAAAAAAAAAAAAACGAAATAAATAAATAGAAAAAAAAATAAGTGCATATTTGTTCGATCTGATCAGTATTCTAATGCTTAAATAAGGGAAATAATTATACTTCGGGTTTTTTGGACAAAAAGAGACAGCCAAATCTGTTGCCATCTGTACTTAAGCCCACTGTCATTTTTGCAAAAATCATAAACTTGTTTATTTTGCCAAGTTCAATGAAAAAAACGTATTTACCCATTTTTGATTTTATCTTTTCTTTTTCAGCAACTTTTGTGAACTGTTCTAAATTATATCCAGAGCAAAAAAAAAGCTTGTGTTGATTTGAAAGTATTTGAATGTCATTTATTTACAAAATGAAAAGAGAACTAAGATTGATCCTTGTGGAACACCCCAGTCAATCTCCATACATCTCAAGTATTACCTGCAGACTGTACATATTATTGTCTTTTGTGCAAATAACTAGTCAGCCAATTAAGGGCTAATCCCCTTATATGAAATGGATACAACTTAGAAATTAAAACGGAATGATTAATGGTATCAAACGTCCTCTTCGAATTGATAAATAGTCTTTTCATGAATTGTTGTAGAAATATCTTCAGATATTTTCATCATTGCCATAGCTGTAGATTGAAAGCCATATTGCCTGTAATGGAAATATCTTGTTTTTTTTTTTTGACAAAAAAAAAATTCCCAACAACTTTACTAAGATTTTAGAAAACATAATCACGTGCCAGCGCTAGTGAAAATTCCCTAATTTATGCCTTTCTGGAGTGTTGAGTAATGTGATAAAATAGAGTTGTAATAGTCATGTAATTATGAAATGTCTTATCTATACTACTTTATTTTTTCTCTATTTTTTTGTCTAAATCTCTCATTATTTGTCCCTTCCACTGATTTAAAAAGGTTTATTTTCAGCTATGTGTGCTGCTCGTTGTCTGTAGTTAAAATTGGAAGATTGGAGTATTAATGTGTTTTTCATTTGTGGAATTGTTGCAGAAATAGGTAATAATGGTTTTCTTGGATAATAAGGATTCTATTACTGAAAGCTGCTCAATGGTTCCTTTATTACTTATGATGTGACATGTTTGTGAATATAAAAAAAGAACGTTTAGGCAGCCGTCACCCGCCTCCCCTTTATAAAAACAGTCAAATTTCATTGCCAGAGGTCTGTCCTGACAAAGATAGAAAGACGTCAAGTGGCAGTATGAGCGCACACATGCGTTTGTGCCCACAGAAAATCCTGTGAGGAGGGCGGTTATGATGGTTCAATTTTGGTGATTGCATCATTGTCTGTGGAGGACAGCAGTGACCTTGTGTTTTGCAACGACTGTGAACACATCCGACAACCCTATGTGTCCATTGTGTCTGTCGTTGCCTTACCTGCACTGAAGGCGACAGGTTATGACGCAGGGTGTGAAATGTTATGACGAAAAGCTCAGCCATCGGACAAATCCCCCAACAAGTGTCACCCGTTAAACTCAGTCAAAATCATTTCAAGCGTGTCAGAAAGGGAGAAGAAATAAACTCAGGGTGTGCATATGTGTCTTTCAACCTCAACCTGTGTGCATGGTGCTACATTTCTATGAGGATTCAGTTTGAACTATTTAAAGAATAAAAGGTGCAGGAGCAAATCCACATCATGAATGTTCTTAGAACATTCGAGACAAAATCCTCAAAATGCCATCCAGGAAAATGCTTACATTGTCTGTAGAAAGGTTTGAAATTCCATCCAACTTAACAACTCTTTAATCTCATGGTTTTCCACTGTAAAATGAAATGTCTTCCCATTGCTGAAAAGTGTACCAACAGTCTCTATTGAGAATAGAGTAATCTTTTTAAATTCTTTAAATTGAACAAGGTTTCAAAGAATGTACAAAAATTTAAAGATTACTCTAGAGATTGAATTTGATATTTTGGGACCCATAGCAAGCCACAAAGTTTGCAACTTTTATGTAATCACAATGTGAAAGTCAACTTAAAGTAAAACCTTAAGCTACGTACACCCTGGGATATGTGGCATGTTTAACCCTTGTGCTATCCTAGGCACTTTAACATTAGGAGTTGGGTCATCTAGACCCACTAGACAGTGCGCTGAACCATTTTCTTCAATGACTTGTGATCTTCAGTGGTGTCCATGGATTGCATGAAACCTTTCCACCTTTATCCACCTTTGTCATGGTAGGGAGGACACATCAATGTAAGGGTGGGGTCATCTAAGATAGCACAAGGGTTAAGAATGAGCAGAACGCAGGTTCTTGAATGCGCTTTAACATTTTGTGTTCACACTGGACTGTTGCTACCCAATACTAGTGCATGTACAGTATGTACAGTGGAAAGAGGCTTTGTGCTAAATGTTAAGGTGGTGCAAATCTCAGAAATCTTACTCCAGGCTTTTTCTTCCACAGCTCTATTCCAACAGATGAAAGACTTGGTGTCATTTAATACCAGCCGCAAACAAAGCGCAACTATTAATTTTATCTTAATGACTGGTTTTCAACTGGTTGGCACATCCGTGTTTTGGAAAGGACGCTATTCATACGTCACATACCAAATCCAAGTTTAACTGGTCGAACTTTTGACCTGCGCACAATTAAGCTTCGAACATGAAAGCCTGAAACATACATTTACATAAACTTTTCATTGGAAGCAGTTGCTCTAATTCACTTTTCTGAGCCCGGTTTAAACATAGCATTGAAGCAAATATTGATGTGACAGCACTGCAGATACGCTTATTTCGTCCTTCAGTCTATGTTTGCGTTCACAGAAACACATTTTAAAAGGTCAAGCTTTGCTCTTCACATTTATTAGGTCATATTTTTCTCATACATTTCTGCCATTTATAGCAAACTAGTAAACCTTAAAAATATTATATCTACTTTCTGATAAAAATAACTTTTTTAACAATATAAACTTCTTCTTATTACCCCTTTGTAAGCAAAGGGATAGTGGAAGATGAAGGCAGCCTCACTTAGAGGTGAATTCCTGATGAACTACTGCCGCTTTGAAGAAATGTCCCTGGAAAATGCCTTTATTATTTTTATTTTTTTAAGATTAGATAAAGATACTTTATTGATCCCAGCTTGGGAAATTGGGTGTCATTTTGGCCAAAATAAAATCTACTAAGAACACTTACAATAGATCAAAAGATGATTGGAGCAACAATATAAACTCTTGTGTCCTCTATCCAAAGGTAGATTAGTTTGATATGTGATATACTTCAACAATTTACAGTTTTGCACTGTTGAGGGGAAAAAATGAATATTTTAAAGATTCATTCATTGCTCTTCTAAACCCGTTTTGTCTCTTTCGGGGTCATAGGGCTGCCAGAGCCTATCCCGGCCACTCGTGTGTGAAGGCAGGGTACGTCCTGGACAGGTCGCCAGTCTGTCACTGGGCCACACATATTGCACACTCACATTCACTCTTAGGGACAATTTAGAGTGACCAATGAACCTATAAAGCATGTATATGGAAGGTGGGAGGAAGCCAGAGTCCCTGGAGAAAACCCATCAAGCACAGGGAAAACATGTAAAGTCCTCACAGAAAGGTCCCCTGTTGGATATTTTAAGATTTTTAATTACTTAAATGCAATCACAGTTTGTTAAAGGACTCATAACAAATAGAGGTTTGTGAGTGGGCTCTAGAAATGTTTTTCTTTTTCTTTTAAGGTGTTCTGAAGTAGCAGAATCAGAGCCATCTTCATATATTATGTCTTTGGAGTCAAAGACTCAGAACCTAATGCTACTGCTGCAGATTTTTAATTAGTGTCTTGTAAAGGGATAGTCAGCACTGTTTATAAAATTAACAAATGATTACTTTACAACTAGGGACCGTCTTTCTTAGTTTACAACCATGGCTTCTTTTCATGGCTTGTTCTATTCAGAAAAAAAAGTAAAAAGGCTCTTTTTATCTCTTCTACTTTAGGTAAAGAAATGAAGGCGAACAAAGCTTAACTTGTCAAAGTTGGACTAACAAAGGGAGATAAGGGCATACAGCAATTCTAATGAACACTAATTGCTCAAATTAGTCACTCCTGATAAGGTGCTGAAATGCACCCTGCACAAAAACTCAGAGTTTGTTATTTTATTTGGATGTTGGAGCATCTGTTCAGGCTTTCAATTGAGATGGGTTTGTAATTAAAACAGAGAAACAGAGAAAGTACTCTAATTTATGTCCATTAGCAGACTTGGGTATAGCTGTTATATATGGATGCATTGTCACATTATCTACCTTTGCAGCTTATGCTCTTTGGACTGCATTGGAAACAGAAATAAAAACATGCCTGCATACATTCAGCAAATAGGAACTTTAAAAACAGTAATAATTAGGTTGCTTTGTACCTTTTTCTTGTTAGACTTTATTTGCTGTTGTAGAATATTAGAAAATATCTCTCCATAGATGAAGTGAAACTTATATTCATGGAATTTCAGTGAGGAAATGCCAGACTTTATTCACTGGCCATGCTAACATGCAGGCCAATTTTGTGATCTTATCCAAAAATAAGACGATGTCAAACATGCTTGCTGGATCACCCCAGCTATCAGTTCATTCTCAAAAATGATGTTCATTTAACATTTAATTAAAAACACCAATTCCCACACATGCCCCCCCCCCCCCCCCCCCCCCCATGATAAAATACACCAAAACAAACAAGAATAAAAGAGAAATGATTATAAAAAGCTAAAGAAGAGAGAACCCAAAAGGCACCGTCTGCCCTGTCTTCCTGTTGGCTGGGGTGTCAGCATCTAAACAGCACAAGCACAACTCATCCCCAGCAACTCCTGCCCCACAGCCCCCCAACCCCCATGGAGATATTTTTAACAAATATTGGCTCTAATGTTATTTACTTTCCAGTCATTTATAAACCAACAAAAAGAGGGCATATTGCTGCCAAAGGAATGGTGCGTGAATGAGTGGCAGTCTCAGTTTGGCATGAATTGTTAAATAATGTGAGTCCTGGGCAGGGAGAAGAGGCTCAGACCATGCTCATTCATGTGATTGGATGATAATTAGATAAACCAACAAAGAAATTTGTATAATAAAAAAACAAAAAACAGACACGCTTGAATGAACCAACTGGGACTTCAGCAACAGGAAGTCCAGAAATTCCAGATACTAGCTGTGGGATATAGGGACACAAAATCAAGAAAGCATGGTTGAAAGAGGTTAATAATATAATCAACTAAAACTTAAGACAGGTGAACAAAAACAGCAGTAGCGACACAGCTGAACAATAACACCACCACTAATAAAAATACATATCAAACAGCACTGAAGTCCCAGGGCATGGCCGGGAGAGCGGAAATGCTTCCTTATCTATTCATCGTCTGTGTTTTACAAAACAAAACTTAATAAAAAGAGAAGCAGAAAGAAGGAGATGTCAGCTTCAGTGAGGCTGATATCCTTTCAGGCAGCACAAACTGTCGCATTATGAAACCTTGGATGATGGACTGCTGAGCCCGGGGCCAATATCACAGAGCTGATAGAGCGGGGAAAGTTTCCTCCGGAGAGCAACAGCCACTGCCATGCAGAGCCAGCCTAATGCCCTGAGGAAACTGCATCTCACTAACCGCATGGGGTCATGAAGGCAATACTAAGCGACCCTGCAGGTTTGTGATTAATCAGTGTGATCACAGAGGATTGGCAGTGAAATCGCTGGAGGGAAGTGTTGAGTACCTGACAGGGCTCCTTCTGCTTGCTCTGCTTCTGACAGGATAATAAGCCACCGAGCTCCCAGGATAACTAAAGGTGCATGGATGGTCACAGAGGAGTGCATCCCTGGTTGAATGCTGGGATCATTGTAGCATAAGCACAGAATTTAATGCTCCGAAGCAGACAGCTGTCCCCACTCACACAACACAGTGCTGCCTACAGGCTATCTGATCCTCACAAGGCAAAATCAGATAGAAGAATGAGTATTGCTGCAAACTTAAAAATGATATTTAAATGAGAGCCAGTGACATTTTCCTGGAAGAATGCTTCCTTTCTGTTTCAATATTTCTACCAAAAGACATAACACCAATGTGCAAGGCAAGACTTCATGGATATTATATATATTGATTTTGTTTTTTGCAGTTACGCCTTAGGAGTGCAGATAGGTGATGGACATGTGGAAAAGAGGACGACCCACTGGCTGTTTAGCAGTGGATTAATAATGCAATAACAGATCAAACAGAAGACGATTTAGCAAAAGTTTCAGAGCAGAAAACCCTGCAATGAGGGGGAAAAAAATCAATAGTTCCTTGAGGAGATTTTAGCCTGCATGTTTCTTTAGTCACATCAAAAACCATCCAGCAAGATGTAACCAACTTCCACCGATGGTGCAAGTGTCATGTGACTAAAACCACCTCTTTATGTTGATATTTTCAAAATTAAAGCCCAAGTACTTTTAACCCTCCTGTTATGTTCATATGTCAGGAACAGAGATGATGTTCTGGGTCATTTGTGAGGAACAGAAATGGTGTTCCCGGATCAATTTGACCCAGTGTATGTTTTATTAATTAAAAAATGTCTGAAACCCTAAAAATCTAAACAAGCAGTGTGAATATTTCATTACTAACTCCATAATTAATTATTCTATCAGAATTTAGTGAAATGGTGTTTTCCTTACCTCCAACAGGTAGTGGTTCAATTATTAGATGATTCACTTGTTTTTCTTGAAAATATACATGTTCAAAGTCTTTTCTAATTTTTCAGTACTGTATTATTTTTGAAAGACTAACATAAAATACAATAGTTTAACATAACATTGAAACATAATCTTGAAATTTTGTTTTACATACATGCACTTTGAAACCAAAAAAAAACAAAATCACAATACAACAGACAAGCAATTGCAATATGAAATTGTGTGTGTCTGTACATATACACAGCACAAGAGTGACCAATCATCACTCTGTTCTTTGTGCAAATTGATTTTGCACATTTCACACAGGTCAGGCTGGTCTTGACCTGGATCCTGTCTCCAGCTCGACTCGCCCCCCCCGACCGTCCCCCCAACTCCATCTGGATGAAGCTCGTCTGCTGGACTTTAAATGTGTAGTTGTAGTGTTAGATAAATTTGTTCTTCTCTATGAGTTCTGATAAATTGCCTGTCCGTCCTGGGGGAGGATCCCTCCTTCATGTGGGCACCCCTGAAGTTTCTTTGTTTTTTCCGTTATCCGTTTTAAGGAGTTTTTCCTTACTGCGAAGGGATGTCCGTTTAGTTTAGTCTGTTTAGTTAGAACAATTAAGTATTTTCCTATTGAATTCTATGTATTTATGACCCTTTTGATTTTATGTTTTACTTTTTCAATTACCGACACGAAGCCCATCGAGACGACTATTGTTGTGAATTTGGGCTATACAATTAAAATTGAACTGAATTGAATTGAATTGACATAGTCACATGAGTCACTGCCATCCTAGTGGGCCCTGGCACTGTTTTTATTATGTTTTCTGCAGACAGGTTTGTCTGACGCATTTTTGGGGATGAAGACCAATGTATTTCACGATTCTTTGACATGAAAGTCTTTCTTGGATGGACCGGAATAGCAATTCCCTCATCTGGTTCAAAATAAGAATTATTAGAATCAGGATTTAGCTCAAGATAGTCTTCTTCTGTTCATGATCAGTGATGACTTCCAGAGCCTCCTGGACTGTCATCTTTCTGCTTCTGCTGCTCATTTTGTAATGTTGGAAGGACTCCCATGCAGATAATCTTTTACATGTTTTGCCCCTCCCCTGTTGATTGTCCACTGAATGTGGGTTGCGTTTTCCCGCTAGACCATAAATGGTTCCTGTCAAAAGTCACACATATGCACCTGTATGTGTGTGTGGGTCTGTGGGTGTGTGTCTATGTGTGTGATTGGGGTGAAGTGAGCTTTTCCCTTGAAGACCATAGAGCATTTAATATCTCTATTTTGAAAAATTGTGGACTTGGGCCCCTTTTGAACTAACCAGTTCAATAGCTACAGAGCTCCAAACTTCATGTGACCCTCAGATTAGCCCAAGTTCGGTACGCAGAGAGCTTCATGGAATGGGTTTCCATGGCCGAGCAGCTGCATCCAAACCACACATCACCAAGTGCAATACAAAGCATTGGATGTAGTGCTGCCACTGGACTCTAGAGCAGTGGATACGCCTTCTCTGGAGTGATGAATGATGCTTTTCCATCTGGCAATCCGATAGATGACTCAAGGTTTGGTGGGTACCAGGAGAACAGTACATTTCAGACTGCGTTATGTGTGAAATTCGGAGTAGGAGGAATTATGGTGTGGGTCTTTTTTTTCAGGACTTGGACTTGGCCCCCTTTAGTTCCAGTGAAAGTAACTCTGAATGCTTTAGGATTCTAAACTTTTTTGGACAAGTCAATGCTCCCAATCTTGTGGAAACAGTTTGGAGCAGGCCTCTTCCTCTTCCAACACGACTGTGCACCAGTCCACAAAGCAAGGTCCATAAAGACATGGATGAAAAAGTCCTGTGTGTATGAACTTGACTGATCTGCACAGAGTCCTGATATGAACCCGTTGGAAGACCTTTGGGAAGAGTTAGTGCGGAGACTGAGAACCAGGCCTTCTCAACCAACTGTGTGTAACCTCATGCGCTTTTTGAAGAATGGTGAAAAGTTCCTATAACCCATAACAGTGGCTCAGGCGGTTGAGCAGGTTGGCTAATGATCGAAGGGTCGGCGGTTCAATCCCCGCTCCCCCAAGCTTCACCCTCCTTGCCTCCAGCGTTGTGAATGTCTTGCTGATGGTCAGAGGGGCTGTAGGCGTGAACTGGCAGCTACCCCTCTGTCAGTCTGCCCCAGGGCAACTGTGGCTACATCAGTAGCTTACCATCACCAAGTATGAATGAGGAGTGAATGAATAATGGACACACTGTAAGTGCTTTGAGCGTTGGAAAAGCGCGAAAAAAATCCAATCCATTATTATTATAAACCCACTTCTTAACCTCTTCCCAGAAGAGTTGAAGGTGTAATAGCAGCAACAGGTGGACCATCATATTGAACTTTATGGGTTAGGAATAGGATGGCACTTCAGTTAACATGCGTGTCAAGTCAGGTGAGCCGATACTTTTAGTGTGTGTCCATCATCAGAAAAATGCCACAAGAACATGTTAAAAAAATATCAAAAACTCTATTTTTCATTGGAGTGTGTCTTTAATTTCTGCTTAGTAGTGTTCAGCCAAGTTGATTGCTGCGTTCACCATAATTATATATATTTTTTTACATAATCTTTGACTGTAAATGTATATTTGCCCTTTAAACTGCAATTTGTCCCATGCACAGACAAGGCGTCTTCCTTGAGGTTGATTTAATTTCATTTTTTTCGTTTTTTTGGTGCCTTTTCTGTTCATAAAAGCAATGCTGATATGTCTCATTATTTTTCACGATATCTCCCAAAACAAACTGTAATTCAAACTTTCTGGCATTCAGAGTTTACAAGGAGCTTGTGACTCAATTATTTTCCTCTTTAGAAATAGTCAACAACCTGGACTGCTGTATAATTTGCCATTACAACTGAATTGGTATGACTTGTGGTCAAGTAGCTACAGCACTCATGTTCAAGTGAAGGCGGTCTGAAGTCACTGAAAACATCTTTGTTCTAGGCTTTATTCATAGAATCTGTGGAAGGAAGAGAGAGTGAATGCAAAAGGTCAGAAAAACACAGACTCTGATTTCTGCAGGATGACAAGACAAACAGAGTTGGAGAAGGAGTTGACAGCGAAAGAGACAACGAATGGGAAAGAAACTCACTTCAGGCAATTTAAAATAGCCAAGAAAATGGAAACAAAGCGCAAAGACGAGAGCAGCAGTCCTTTCACTGAGTGTCAGGGTGGGAGTCCAGTAACTGAAATCTGCTGGGACTGAGAAGAAAGAGAAAGACGGATGAAACGGGACAGGACTATCTCACCAGTCACTTGAATCCTGACGTGGACTACTCAGTAGAGAAAAGAGCTAAAAGACGAACTCATTACAAGCTGCCAGTGACCTGCATGAGCCTCAGGTTCATCCATGACAGGCAACATCTCTTTTCAGAAAAACTTGAAATATATCTCCTTTGAAGGTGTTTGGGAGGGGGGACAGACACAAAAGGATTTAGGACCATCAACCAACCGCAAAAGGCTGAAAGGCTTAGGAATACGTTTGAGCATTTGCAACACAGTCAGCTGAACGAATAATTGCAGTCATGAAAACACAACTAAAGGCCCAAATATTAGTTTATTTTATTATGTGTGAAATCAAGTTAAAAAAGGTTTTATTCTGGCCTCAATCTATGAAAGAAAAAAAACTGACTTGTATCATTTATATTAATAGAAGAAGAAAAAATATTTTGTTTAAAAAGGTTCTGGTCAACAGGCTTTAGTTACATTTTTTATTTTAAATAAGTTTTTAACTGCTTCATAATGTAAGATATTCAATATAATTGATTTTTAGATCCCATGATCCCAAACAAAAGGAACATGACATGTTCACACAAACATAAAATGCTTTTGGCAGCAACTTTTGTGATTGCAAATTTCTGATTTAATTATTCCAGAAAAAAGTTCTTCATCTTACCCCTACATAGAAAAGAACTCAAAGAGCCCTTATCATGCTTTTCTTAAGCTTTTTAGAGTAAACTATATATATATATATATATATATATATATATATATATATATATATATATATAACATTTGGTACACCAGAAAAGTATTTTTTTAATGATCTATGAGCCTTTTTTTGTTCTGGTCAGTTTCCAATCCGTACGTAACACGACTCTGTCTCTGAGGCAGCAGCTTTCGTTCCTTATGGGTGTCGCCCATTTCAAGACGTCAACCTAGAGTGAGCCTCGCAAGCATGTCTGAGTTTCGTCCATGAAAAACAAACGACATCTGAACTTTTGCAAAGATTGATGTGCAATTTGTGCATATCAAATTAAGCGTTTTGACGATCAACGCTAGCTTCACTGAAAAAGTGTGTGTGTGTGTCCTAGCCTGGGGACTGTGTTGAAAGTGCAGACTCTTCCTGGAAAGGGCTGTTACCCACTTTGTGACATCACAATGTGAGAACCCACTCATTTTCGTGGATTGGGAGGGGCTGGTTCTCAGAACACAGGTTTTTAAAAGAATGCTTAGAAATGCGTTAATGGATCAAAATACCGCTTTGGATTTTTTTTGTTTTTGTTTTTAGGAATAAACATAATACACATAAAAAGATCAAAAACTTGATTTTGCATGATATAGGCCCTTCAAAGTGGGAGTTAGATAGAGGAGATATGGGTAGTAATGTAATTTTTGTGAAAAATATCTCAATATTAACAAGCTCATTCTTGGAGAACTGTGAGCTACATATTGGCTCTGATGATAGGAATGTCAGTCACCTGTCCCTCCACCTGTTCACCTGTTCATAATTTCTCAATTTTTAATCAAGTGGTGAAATCATTCCTGCCCTGTGGTGCTTTTGCCCGTAAATCAATATTTTAACCTTCTGTTTTATAATAAAAGGACTGCGCCTTCGTGACTGGTTTCCATTTGAACCTTGCTCCCATCTCTTGTTTTCATCTGAAACAATTCCCTGGTTGTATTTGTGCAAATAGCTGATTGTGGTCTCAATGGCAAACTTTTTTGGATTTTGTCACCTCTGTCATATGTTCTCTTGGACATTGGGACTGAAAGTGTGGTCACGAGGAGGAAGAAAATGTTGAGTAATCCCAAATCAGACCATAGAGCAAACACTTAACATCAGTCTCCGGATTTCCTTCAGAGCAGTCAGAGGCTGCAGCTTGCAGAACATCGACCTTGTCTTGAGTCTCCTCTCAGCTGCGGTAATCAAATATGTTAATTTCCTTGAACAAACACATCAATTACTCTTTGATTGAATTGATTGTCCTGACGTCCTCTTTGCTTTGTTCGTCTAAGAGTGACTCTGCTCAGGTCAAAAACTTAACTCTCAACTTCCTCTACAAAATTGATCTTTGTGTTTGAAATAAAAAAAAAAAACAGGAGTGAAAGCTTAAATATATATATATATTTGATGGTAAAAAATTCTGCTGAAATCTCTGTTATGCAACTTCACCCACTGGACTGATTGACCCCTGTCCTCTGGTTTCAAAAAGCCAAAATCCCATAAACCTCTATATAGAAATAAACAGCTATTACTCAGTCATTATATTTGTCAGAACAACCAGTCTTGCTTTGCTACCTTTTTTTAACCTGTTCTTGCTAATCCTAATTTTCAATGGTAAATTTTTTTAGTGGAAGTTATTCAAGTTACAGTATAAATCAACCAATCAGATGTCTCAATAAAATTATGGTGCTCTCGTATACGAACATTTGAAACGGTTGCTTTCAAGTGAGAGGGGTGTGGACTTCCAACAAGCTTATTCCTGATTGACGAGAGAGGTTTCCACAGATATGTTGAGTCAGACTGACTAGTGGGAACAATGCAGCGTCCGTATCGCGAAAAATTGGCGACTGAATTGACTTCACCTTGTTGGAACTTGAACCAAGTCATTTTTTATGGGTGACATCACACTTACTCAGTCCAGTTTTTAACCCTTGTGCTATCCTAGGCACTTTACCATTAGGAGTTGGGTCATCTAGACCCACTAGACAGTGCGCTGAACCTTTTTCCTTCAATGATTTGTGATCTTCACTGGTGTCCATGTTGTTTCCCTTTCAGCTTTTCCCATCAGGGGTCGCCACGGCGAACGAGTCACATGGTAAACGATGTTTACGATGGTAAACGGTAATGTTTTACGCCGGACGCCCTTCCTGGCGCAACCCTCTCAAAGCAACCGGGCTTGGGGCCAGCACAGAAGTAGAGAAGGGAACAGGGAGCAGCTCGGAGTCGAACTCTGGTTTCACGGATGGAAGGCGCCGCAAACCAGCACGAGCTAAACTGGGTCCCTCTTCACTGGTGTCCATGGATTACATGAAATCTTTCCACCTTTATCCACCTTTGTCATGGTAGGAATGACACGTCAAAGTAAGGGGGGGGGTCATCTCAGATAGCACAAGGGTTATATACATTCAATGGCTCCACCAGGTTATACACTTTTCCATCCATTTCCGAAACCCACTTACTCCTTTTTGGGTTTAGTGGAGCCATCCCAACCACTGTTGGGTGACAGCACTAGTCTTTACTAGTCACTAACCAGCATTTATAGACTATTTGGGCTCTTTTATCATTTTTTTTTAACCATTGTGCTATCCTAGGCACTTTATCATTGGTAGTTGGGTCATCTAAACTCACTAGACAGTGCGCTGAACCTTTTTTCTTCAATGATTCGTGATCTTCACTGGTATCGATGGATTACATTAAATCTTTCCACCTTTATCCACCTTTGTCATGGTAGGGAGAACATGTCAATGTAAGGGTGGGGTCATCTAAGATAGCGCAAGGGTTAAAGAAGAATGGAAAGGCATCTGTCTGTCACCAAGACATTTTCTGTTTCAGCCTCCGTGCCAGTTTCTGGCTCCTCCTGTTAACAAGGGTTAACAGGTGGTTTAAGAGTAATCAGTTCAACATTGGGACATTTTCTTCAACTCTTGGTGTTATTAACTATTCTAACATGTTAAGATAAGATCCAGTTTAACTGGTATATTAGCAGTTGATATTAACAATTGATAACAAAAAAATGTATAATTATATTGATTTGGTAATAATTTAACCTTCTTTGGAAATGCTTGTAAGCCTCATTATGAAATAGATTAAGTGAAAGTGAAGGTGTTCAGTCACCATTTCTTTCTATAATAATGCCGATTAAAAACACTTTAATGACTCATTAACCAAGGTTAATACATCTTTACTTACCTAATTTTCATGCAAATCCACCTCATAACATTATGACTAATGTTGCAACAGGAAAATAAATCAGTCTCATTTCTGGATTTTTTTTTGTGGCAAAACAGAAACAATATACATTTTTTACATCCTTCCAGTCATTTAGAAAATAACAGTTGGCAGACAACAATTTTTTAATAAATCAGTGGGAAATTAAAAGCAAGCATGACATAAAGTAAGATGTGGAGAAAAACTGTAAATCCCATGTGAAGGATGGAGCGCTCAAAGCTGTGACCACAACAGGAAAAGACCAGCAGAGAAGAAGGTGGGAATGAATGGACACAGTGCTGCTGGCTGATAAATCTTCAGGGTTTAATTATTGTCCTCTTCACACATCGCTTTTCTCTCACACATTATTCTATCCATCATGAGGGCAGCACAACGCCTGCAGGATTGGAGTTGTGTCCTCGCAGCTCGTTCTGGAGGTCTGGAGCTGTGCGGACAAAAATACCACAAAGCTGTTGGCTCTTAAAAGTTTCAAACAGAAAATGAGACACCATTGATCATTGAGAATTTATCCTTTTTATGTTCTCCTAAAATTGGCCACATCTTATAATAAGCACAGCTATAAAAATACAGAGAAATGATGGCCTTACTGAGAAAAAAATTGTCTTCTTTCGATGAATGAAAAAAGGTGCTGTGTAGATGTAGCATGCTAGAATGACTGCACACCCCGTACATTTTCCTATTTTTTTCCTCCAAATTCAGTTTCGTTGAATTATGGATGACTTTCTTGCTGTTTGACCCCTCGAGCGAAACTTCAAGCTTGAATTAAGACAGAATGTGTTTGGAGATAACAATGTGCGGTTCAGGCAGACATATCGCAACATCTCAGTGTTCATCATAGTCCCAACTTTGTCTTCATTACTTGTTGCAGGGACAAGATGCTCAAACGCTACACAAGGCCTGATAAGTTGGATATTAATCTTCGTTCCTTAGAGTTTCTCTTTATAACATGAATGTGCTGTATGCTTTAAAAAAGAAAACCTTCAATAATTCAAAAGCAAACAACAAATTTACACAAACTGATTCATCTATTCATTACAATTAGTGTGAACTAAAGTTTTGAAGACCATTTAAAAACTTTGACATGACTAACGAATTTTTTTTTTTTTTAATCATCCAGTTATCAAGCCAGGAGAAAAACATTATGACTTCATCAAACAAAGTAAATAGGTTGAATAAAATAGAACCCCCAACAACATCAAACAGTGATGTGACGTTCTTTATCGAGGCTTTGAAGCTCGTGCTGAGTAGTGGAGGAGGAGTTTAGTCAAACTGACATTTTGCAAAAACATTTTTTTTATCTAGGAGGTGTAAAGCTGAGTTTAGACTAAATGCAATCTTACATCTAAGGCATCCAGATTAGATGTTAAGTCAATGTAAAGATGCAATCAGAGATCCTGTGGCCTGTTTGAAGCATTAGGCGTGGCGCTGAGGTCAGGCAGACTACAGTTTTTAGTATTGCGTCGCTGTGCTTTCAGAGTTTAAATATCTCAACTTTGGCAAAGAATTCGCGTCATGTCAACAAATCAGGGACTCAACTTTGGCCTCATTATGTGTTGATGACATCATCAGCGGTTGGAGTCCAAAACCAACATGATTGTTCTCCTCCCAAACTTTATGATATTTTTCTTATTTCCAAAAACAAAAAGATGCCCTACTTTTGTTTTAGTTTTTTTTTCCCTCCTCAGATGTATGTGGAACAGCAAGTCTTCAAACTGGGACACAGAGAGGGGAAGGATCTCAAATACTGCTGGGCAAGGGTGGGGTTACAGCCTAGACAGTGCCACATGCACACCTAAGCATTTTAGGTTTCACCAATCAACCTATGAAGCATGTTTTTGGACTGTGGGAGTAATATCTTATTATAGTACTGGTTATTATCATATATGTATGTGTATGTCTGTGTGGTGTTTATGTGAGAGTGTATACGTTTCCCACACAAAAACCAATGTTTTCTTTGAGATGACACATTCACTGACGTGCTTCATTGCCATGAAACCTCGATCTATAAAAACAAATTCAGCACACCCATGGGGCCAGTGAAGGCAGAATGCATCTATTCTGCTCTGCCTTTAAAAAAGTCGTTTGTAAAACTTTGTGTCAATGAGGGAAAGATTCTTTCTCTGAAAACACGAGCAAATCTGAACAATAAGTGCATTTGTGGGAAAATGTGCGTCCCTCTTAGAGAGCATCTGTGTGGGTGTGAATAAACATGAGAGGGAAATCTTCTTTACATTTTACGTGAGGAACCGCAGCACAGCAAGGAGGGAGAAGCTGAATAGAAAGGTGGGAAGATCTGTGAGGCAGACTTAAGGAGGTGGGATTGACTGAACAAAATATAATTATATGGTTGATAAATAAAGGAGTTAGAAGACAAAGAAGGAAGGGAGCGAAAATGCGTGTGAAAGTGAAGCAGACGGGAGAGAAGGAAGATAATTACTATAAAACAAGAAAATGACAGAGCAGAGGAGAGGTGGGATAGAATAAATGAATGCATGGAGAGATAAACAATACACAAAACAAAGAGAATGAGAAAAAATTCAGGTGTTGTCACTTTTTGGGATTTAATATGCATCTCTCATTCAGCTTACATGATAAAAAGCTCAAAACAACTGCAAGAAATAAAAAGTTACCGTATGTTTCCTCTGCTGTAACGAGAAAAGTGCTGCAATTAAACATTGTTAGTTTTTTTCCCCAAATCTGACAAATTACTGTGTCATTCTAGTCATTACTGTTGCTGCCATTTTCCTTTTCTCCAGATTTCCCTCGTCCTGAACAATTTTTTTGTTGTTGTTCTTGGTTTGCGGTGAGACAGGGACATGAACGATGAGGAGTGCCTCAAGACTATTTTCATGCTTGAGGTTGGTTTCCTGCAGAAAACCAAACACATACAAACCGAGGTAAACAAAATTTGTTAGGCTGGTTTAATAATTTGACTAAATGGAACCAAGTCAGTTCATAAGATAACCTATGGGTGGACTGTCACAGACAAAGTCCCTCCTCAATAAAATGAGAGAATTAAATATTAAAAAAAAGCCCAGTTTTGTGTTCGTGGATGTC
Organism: Oryzias latipes; assembly: GCF_053564925.1. Lineage (NCBI taxonomy): Eukaryota > Metazoa > Chordata > Actinopteri > Beloniformes > Adrianichthyidae > Oryzias > Oryzias latipes. The sequence goes on along the minus strand of NC_136241.1, from coordinate 23,609,527 downwards.
TGTCTGGTAGCTGCACAGTGTTTTAGTTGTTAGCACTCTGGCTTCACAGCAAGAAGGCCCTGGTTCGAATCCTAGCTAGGTTCTTTCAGTGTGGAATTTGCATGCTCTCCTCAGGCATGCAAAGGTTTTCTCCAGCCACAGTACACAAGGTGTTTCATAGGTTATTATCATTTTAATTGTCCCCAGGTGTGAATGTGAGTGTGTTTAAGCTTGTGTGGTCCTGTGACAGACTGGTGTCCAGAGTATACAGTTCTTTTGCCCAACAGTAGCTGGGCTAGGCTCCAGCCACCCTGCGACATTCACACAGGGTTCAGTAGGATCAGAGGATAGAAGGATGGGCTTCATGGGGATGGAATAGTTAGCCCTCTGGGCTTCAAATCACAGCTTGGACTCCTTTTTGGAGTTTGCATGTTTTCTCTGGGCACTCCGGCTTCTTCCCACAGTCCAAAAACATGCTTCATAGGTTAATTGATGAGTCTTAATTGTCCTTAGGTGTGAATGTCAGTATGTGGCCTTGCAACAGATCCAGGGTGTGCCCCGCTTTTGCCGAACAGTAACAGGCTGCAGCAACCCAGTGATCCTGAAAAGAATTAAGCTAGTTTGGAAAATAAATGGATGCAATGTGGTGGTTAGTTGTAATATAAAAAGTTAGGAGGAATGATAGACAAAAATAAAGTTACTTTTACAGGTAAATTTTAACTTTTGTAATCGTGTAATTTAACTACTTACTCAGTTTTTGTGTGTCATGAAACCGATAATGAGGAAGACATAAAAGCTGAAAAAAGCACAAGCTGTTAAAAAAATAATAATAAAATAATAATAATAAATAATAAAATAAAAAAACAATAAAAAAATATTGTTCATGAGATTGGCCATTTAAGTATTGTTCCTTAAAAAATTTCACCAATTATTCAAGTCAGTGTCCTCTAAATGATTGAGAACCACCAATTAATGAAGACTAATGAATAAACCAAGGGATGATTCTCTCAAGCAGGAACAGCTGAGATAGTGGCAAAATGAAACATGGTGTGATCTTCATTCATAAGGAAATAGAAACACGACCTGAGTGACCCAAAATACGATGCTTCAAACACATTCAGCCTAACTTGAGGAAAGCAAAAAAAAAAAAACTTTCAAGACCCTCACAATAAGGCAATGACCCTCACAGGGAGAATACAGTAAATTAGTTACACAAATAATTACTTTTTTAAGACAATGCGACCAACGTTGCTCATTCCAATGGAAAGTGTGTTGGCTTGAACTGTGTATACATTTTTGATGTTTGAATCCACTTTAATTTAAACCTGTTCAACTTTGATTAATAAGAGGCTCGGATTTGGTATTGATGTATGCGTTTTGTCTATGGGAAGAAGCCAACCGTTTGAAAAATGACCATGCTTGAATGCACATCACGTGCCCAGTGTGTACGTAGCACAAAAGTTTGAATGTTTTTTGTATCCAAGTACGATTCCATGCGTTCACTGGAGTTATGGTAATGCAGCCAACAACTAAAGAGCATTCTTAAAGACCACCAATGCACCTGACAATAAAACTGTGAACCATTTCAAACAGTTGTAAATTGACTCAAAATCAACTGGCCACCAATCCAGACATCAATTTCCCTCATCTTCTCTGTCCACAGATGAGACAGATGTGTGTCCTTTCCACTGCATTACCTCTATAATCAGGACACCATCAACATTGGCAAGGTCTCAATCCCTGAGTTTTTGTTTGATGACTGATGCAGCTGGATCTGGTAAAGAGGCAGCTGAGGCCATGAGTCTGACAGCGGCTGGCAGCTCTGGAGCACAGAAAGTGTGAGGAACCAGCCAGAAGCAGAAAACTCAGTCAGGCCCTGTTGACTGCAGGTGATCATCTCATCTGTTGAGCTAATTTCTGTCCCTCCAACAGTGTGGGCTCCGTGGGTGACACAATTGGCTGTCTTGAAGAAGCATAGCCTCCTCAGTAGAGGGGAGCTGGAGAGATTCGACTTTCTCCAGAGTCTGGGTCTCTTGTTTTTTGTTTAGACAGTCTTTGTTTTTTTGGCTTGAGTGTTTGTGCATGTCATGAGGAACCCCTTTTCGTCTCATTAATACTTTGGTTCCTCTTGTGGTTGTTCCTGATCAGTGTTTTTTAGGATCTCGTTTTGGACAGCATTACTTCTATTTAGTGACTTTTGGCCCCAAATTAAAAACCTATCAGAGAAAAAAACAAAAAGACAAAATGTTAGGAATCACTTTTCTTTTGACAGATTCACAAAAAAGTGATGCAGCAGTCCATAGAAGCCAATTGACTCTGTACTGCCAAATAACTAATGACCCCCAAATGCTTCTCTCGTCCCACTCAGACACAAGTAGATTCACAGCGAATCTTCGAGATGACACTCAGGCAAGAAAGCCTAGTGTGCTCAGCATTGATACTTCTTTTCATGCACACAGTCCCACCATCCGTGCAGAAAGAATGAGGAGCATTGGAATAAAGTAAAACCAAAGCGGAGGAGGGAGATTAGAAACACTGTCCTCTGTCTTGGCTGTGATGGGTGATCAGCAGAGCCTTCCAGAGTCAAACAGGGTGCAGAGGACAGCCGAGGGCTTCCTACAACTGTCTGATCAGGGCAAATTAGACCTCAGCAAACTTCAAAAGCTGCTCTTTGTGCTGCATCAAGCGCAGCCTCAAGATGTCTGCAGGCAAATATGCTTGCGTGGTAATTGCTGTTGTTAAAGTGTTCTGTTGTGCCGGCATCAAAGACACACAGCACAGACGGATGGTTTGGTTACAAAAAGGCAGGTGTTCAGATGGATTTTCAAACTTCTCAAGAAATCTGACAGTGTCTTCTTCAGGTGCTATAAAACAGACATGTTAAACGGTAAATGGCGTATACTTATATAGCGCATTTTCTACCTTCCTCGAAGGCCCAAAGCGCTTTGCAGTCACTCACCCATTCACACACACATTCACACACTGATGACACACATGGTGTTTATGTATTTTGTGGCATGTATCTCCATCTTCAGCAAAGTAATGACAGACCCAAATTACAAGTTTCAGGTATTGTTAAGTACCTTAAATAAATTTGGGGCTTTAGAAACTTCAAGTAAAACAATTGAAAGAAAGGTAAAACCTATTGTTTCTTTTTTTTATCTCAGATAATGAAAAGTCCATGGTCACAAATGCAGTCCAATTCAAACCAACATTCGGACTTTGCAGAAGAAAATAAAAATATACATTTTCCGAACTGCGCAAGGGAGGGTCTTCACTGGGTGATAATAATTGCTCGCCATTGATATGGTAATTTCCCCAGTACCATTGTTCATTCCCCTCTGGGAATCAAACCCTGGTTTCCTGCGTGGTAGTCTCTCACCTTACCAACCGAGCTACCCAGCCGCAAAGCTAAGCTACCCAGCCGCTTTGTGTGGTAGTCACTTCTAATCTTGCACCTTTGTTGTGGTAAAGTCTACTGTGTATGGTGTGGTCTACTTAGGCTGCCATGCATCAAAAAGTCCAGTTGTGTCCTGGGCTGTCTCCTGAAGTCAGTCAGGGAGGAGGGAGACAGAAGGTTCCAGGCTAAACTAAGATTTATGCTGGGCCATGACTCTGACTCTCCGCAAAACTCCACCCTGGAGAGCAGCTTCAGTAACAGACTGATCCAGTCGCCGGGTGAAGGTTAGATTCAGAAGATCTTCTCTTCCAGTTTCTTCCTGCGTTGCAATTTACATCACAGAGAGGATCTTGCTTACTCTGTAATGTTAATCATCCAGCCAGCTCAATATGGCACAATTCTAAGATTTAGTCATATACATATGTATATGACTAAATCTTATAATAGAGGAACCCATTAGTCTAATTTTGAAAAATCAAATCAAAAAGGAACATTAAAATGGGTAAACCACTGCACTCACTTTGGGAAAGTCCATTGATTCTCTTCCAGTTTTAGAACAAGTTAGGATTTTTTTATGTTTGGTTAGGTCTATGTTATTCTATGAAAATATTAAATATAATAGAATAAATGTTCATTTTTTTATTTTTATTTTTTTATATAATTGAATAAAGGCTGTAGAGTGGGGGAGTGGTTAGCCTTGCCTCACAGCAAGAAGGCCCCTGGTTCAAGTCCCGGCCGGGGGACCTGAAACAGAAACACCAATGGCCCATGCGGGCTGGGCACATAAGTGCATGACACTTAAATAAAATCAAACTCAATCCAACGAGGGACCTTTCTGTGTGGAGTTCGCATGTTCTTCCCGTGCATGCGTGTGTTTTTTCCAAAAACGTGCCTCACAGTTTCATTGGTTACTCTAAATTGCCCCTAGGTGTGAATGTAAGTATGCATGGGTGTGTGATTGTGGCCCTGTGACAGACTGGGACCCTGTCCAGGATGTACCCTGCCTCTGCCCACGAGTGGCCGGGATTGGCTCTGGCAGCCCTGTGACCGCCAATTTTAGTCCTAAAATGGTAAGAAAAAAAAGTCGTATATGATCATTTGTAAAAAAAGTGGACATTTTACAAAGATGTAACTATTTTAATGTAAAATAGATCTAATTTAATAAAAATAAAGTCGTACCGTTCCAAAAAAAAACAACAAACTCGAAACCATCTGCAATATAAATGCTTGATTGTCTTTGTAGAAAAATTTTTTTAAAGCTAAATGTAACATTTTGTTTTTATAAAAGCAGGACTTTTTTCTTGTAAAATGACAACTTTTTGAAGCAAACATTTATGACTTTATCCTCGTTAATTGTTGCATTTTTCTTTGAAACTTTTACCTCAAAATTGTATGACCTTATTTTTATTTGTTTGTGTATTTTTCTTTTTTATGACTGCCTGAAACACCGTCGTAATATTTTTATTTCAATCTTAATATTTTTAAACATAAACATATGTGTGACCAGTATTTTCATCATTTAATTGATTTAAAAACTTTCGTCTAAAAAAAGCTAAAATAAAATAACACTAATCTCTTTGCCAAACAAAGGAACCCTGACAGAGATATTCTTCATGTCATTATTGACGGACGAACAAAATAAAAGCCTTTCTATTTGAAGTCTCTACTGGGAACCATGAAGACCAAAAAGACCTTGATGTGAAAACACAAATAAAAGATATAAAGATAAGAGGGAAGGTATAATGTTGATTTACTGGAGCGGCAAAATAAATTGGATAAAATAAATTAAGGAAGAAGAGGATTATGAATCTCCAGTCTGCATTAAAGAATTGATAGGATGACAAAGATGTACAAATATTCATCCTAATGTTTAAGATGAATCAAATTCATCTGTAATAAACAAGTACATCAGTACAGTTGTGTTTTCTGTAATTAAATGGCCTACTTTGCGTGCATGACCTCCCGCTGACACTATTTGCAATACTCGCAAACTCTCTGTGCACTGTCCACCCGTTCACCCATCTATAATGTTCACTTAAATTTCAATTTAGACCATTTAGAAGAAGGCCAACACAACTCTGTGTCTCCAATCCCAATTGTCAATTTCGCATTGAAAATAACTTCACAAGAGGAGCTTTCTGAGAGGGAGCTTGACAAAATTTTGTATGAGTTTGTGAGCAGGTAGTCCCGGTAGATGAGCCAGTTCCACACCTGAAGCAGGTTGTCTCTTATAAGGATATTTTGGGCCCCATTCAGGGTAGTTAAACTCATGCACAAAGTGAGTTTAATCAACATCCCAGTGTTTTATTTTGCTCTCATTATGACATAAATGTGACGTGATATATCAGTGGCCTATTTAGCTTATTTGGTTTGTAATGTCTTTCCCCTTTTTGCCATGGCAATACGATTTGTAAACACAAGCTTGTGTGGGACTAGCGCTCCACCCATTGGCCAGAAAGCACAAGGGTGGGATGAAGCTTTGAACAAAAACAGTTTGCACTGCACTTGTCAGGAAAACATTTATCTTGTTACTTTTCCAAATTGGAAAAAAAAAACAAAAAAAAAAACAGCTGAATCAAAGTTTAAAAGCCTAATTGTAACAATGTGAAATTATGAAACCTCGTCTGAAAAGCTGTCAGTGTCAACGGTGTTGACGCGACAAACAGCTCGGCTTATTTTGAGAATGCAAGGACGTTCCTCAAACCATTGTCTTTTGTCTTTTCATTGGAACTTCCACTTTATTTTAAGGCATCTTGTACCTCTTTTATTTTATTTTTTGCATCACTCCTAAGTAATTCAAAATCATGCTGTTGTCTTTTCATTCTTGTGGGTTTTCTCTTCCACTTGTGTTGTGTGTGCAGCTGCCCAAACATCAAGAAGGAATTGTATTTCCTTACTCCTCAAGGTAAGTCTACAGCTGAAGGCTTTTATTGTAACTTCCACAGCTGTTTATTCCCTATAAAATTCCTGTGTAGCTTGTTCTAAAAAAGTTACACACACGAAAACTGCAGGAAACGAAAACGACTTCACAGTTCAGTCTTTATTTATTCATGTATGTGAATGACTCATCAACTAGCGAATTCATTGCTGACAATAATAAACTTCTCTACAACGAGCAAGTCATTTGTTGCTGTAACAACAAATCAAAAGCACACATTCTTGACACAGATGATGGGTGTCAAAGCAAGAAAATTCCATAAATGTTGCATAGTCATCAAGAAAACATTCTAGTCCTACTTATTGGAGATTTTTGGATATTTGCTGCTTGTCCAGGGGTTTGTTGCAGTGATTGATTAAGAGCAGGAATGTAGTCACTTTCTATGCTAAAGGCAGATTTGCACTGCATGGTTTGTCTGCAGAGCATCTCTGTTGCATTCAGGGGGGTGTCCCGTCTCATGAACGTTAATTAGTTAACCCAGTCTCAGTTGTGCCTCAGATCTATCCCCCTCCCTCGTAGCTCCCGAAAAAAGAGGTTTGTCCTGTTGAGTAATTCGTCCTGCTCTTTTTTTTTTTTTTTCGTCCACTTCTCTTGTCTAACAGCTGAGCAGACAGACAAGTGAGCTGAAGCCCTCTTGTGTTGGACCATAAATATTTGGACAGAGGCACATTCTTTCTAGTTTAGTTCTGTACATTACCACAATGAATTTTAAATAAAACAACTCAGATGCCATTGAAGTGCAGACTTTCAACCTTTATTCTATGGGTGGAAGAAAAAGATTGCATAAAAATGTGAAAAACTAAAGCATATTTTCAACACAATCCCTTCATTTCATGGGCTCGTAAGTAATTGGACAAATGAAATAACTGAAAACAAAATGGTCATTACTAATATTTGGTTGAAAACCCCTTTGTTGGCAATGACAGCCTGAAGCCTTGAACTCATGGACATCACCAGATGCTGGGTTTTCTCCTTCTAAATGCTCTGCCAGGCCTTTACTGCAGCGGCTCTCAGTGTAACCAAAGGGTTAAAACAAGAGTTTGATGTTTCCCCAGTTCAAAACTTTATTGTACCATATTTTAATCTATTTTTTACAACTACCCAATCTGAAGTTCTTCCACCTTTTCCGTTGAGCTTCACCTAGAAAAAAACAAAAACCCTTGGCAGACAGGACCTGCAGCGTTTTTCTTCTGCGATCCAACTCTGTGTATTCACTCTAAAAACTATTATCAGTACATCGAGCGCTTCAACAGCATATAAAGTTTTCATGAACTGCTCGCGCAGACAGAAGACGCCCAATGAAAAGTCTCCCCCTGGCCTCTGCGCTGCTTCAGTAGTCAATGATGAAGTGCCTTGCTCAAGGGACTTCTCTCAGGCGATGAGATCATTAATCAAGTCCTCCACTCTGTCAGATTTTCCCGTGTGGCTCATCAGTTTGGAACACCAAGCAGCTTCCTAGTAAACCTCCCACAGACCACCAAACCTGTTTGAAAGCAAAACTGATCCATAACTTAAGAATTTATTAATATTATGTGTGTTTTCGCTTTCTTTTTTTTTTTGGTACACTGAACCCCCTTGTTCTTAAAATAAAATAAATAAATCTTTAAATAAGCAAAAAAGTCTGCCATTGAGGTAAGAAAAAAGTTCTTACCAAAAAAATTTTATTTTAAGAAAGTAATTCTGGTCACTAAACCATGTTTTCTTAAACAAAGATTATGTTGCCATTGAAAAATTGTAATATTAAGATTATTTTTCTTGCAAGACAGAAAACAAAACCTTTTTACTTGAAATGAGGAAAATTTCACTTTCTTAAGATTCCATTTTTGCAGTACATATTTCCAGTTCATTTTCTCACTGTGTGCAAATGCAGCACTGCATTTATGAAAAACAAGAACAGAGCTTCAGAAATCTGAGTGCTGAGAAGTATTGGTTGCTTTTTGAGATGATTGAAAAAGGTGTCCAAAGTTGTCTTAAAAAACAGGGAAAAAAAAGCCCCCCTCCAAACAAATCTTAATCTATTGTAAAGGCGTTCCCAGTTGTCTTTTAATTATAATTGTGCCATTTAAGCCAAAATTATAAAAAACTATTTTGTTTTCTAGAACATTGTTTTTCCAAAACAGCAGTAGTTCAATTAAAACTCCCCTTCTGAATCCAATCCATCCATTCAACTATCTGTTTGCAAACTCTCCCAGTAGCTTGCACCTAGTGTAGGCATCTGAAAACAAAGTTGGCCATTATTCAAAGTGTGTTTTTAATTTATTTTTGAAAATTAGCCTGAATGAGAGGACTATCGAAACGTTACATAGATAAAATTTGCTTCCTGACACTGAAAGATTGACGCCGGGATAAATCTTTCTTGATCGAGGGTAAGAACGATTTGGGTCTCCCAGAGGTAAGTAGCATTGGAAGAAGTGCAGCAACATGACAGTTGCTGGCTCTGGTGAGGTCGAGAGAGGACTGCACTGTTTGGACCACTGTGCTCCTGTGCAGTCAGGAGTGCTCTAATCTGTACAGTAGGGAATCAAAGCAACCCCTCCAGAAATAAATGGCTGTCCAGATTATGAAGAATTTATTTTTACATTCTAACAAAGTTTAATTACATATTTAAGGGAAAATACATAGATGTTTACTTTTCAAAGTAGGTTTAGGCTTTATAGGCCTTGACAGCTCACCACTAGAAAAATTATCTGTGCTTCAAAAACTGAAAACTAAGCTCTTTACAACACTGACAGAGGTAAAAAAGAAAAAAAAATCAAAGCAGCAATTGATAATGGAAAACCTAAAAACTAGAATACAAATGTAGAATTAAAATAAACAGAGAAAGCATGGCTTGAACAAAAGAATAAAAATTAAACCTGAAAAGGTTCTAATTCTCTCAAACGTGACAGATTTAACTTGTGGGCAAGAGGCCGTTTACTTGGTCAACAGTCTACCTTGTGATTGGATGACCAGAAGCTGGGATAAAAACGCAAATATTCAAGTAACCCTTTGATACAAAAAATGTCCCCGGAGACATCTAAATTACAAACATTTTTTTTCTCTCGAATATATATGGAATTAACGGGAGTCGCCTCATTCTGACGGGGAAAAAGGCAGATCTTTGTATTGGCTTTTTTGATATAAAACAAACAACAAACGTATTTTAGCCCTTGTGCTGTCCTAGGCACTTTAACATTGGGAGTTGGGTCATCTAGACCCACTAGACAGTGCTCTGAACCTTTTTTCTTCAATGATTTGTGATCTTCACTGGTGTCCATGGATTACATGAAATCTTTCCACCTTTATCCACCTTTGTCATGGTAGGGAGAACACGTCAATGTAAGGGTGGGGTCATCTAAGATAGCAAAAGGGTTATTGATGGTGATGAATAATGGCACAATTTTGATTTCCGCCACAGAATGTACTGGAATTATATTGATTGCAATTTCAAAGAATTATGGTAGTTGAAGGGGTGTAAACACTGGAGGTAAAACTCTGGTGTTTACTAACTAAAACTATAATCTAAAAAGAAAATACTGTTTTACCACCCAAAAAATATGTAATAAGGTAATATTCAGGCACTGCTTTTTGAATGATCATTTTCAGTTCTGACCCATGTCAGTTTTCTCATGAACTCCCTTTTTAACATTTCTGTTCAAAGGCTGTAAACAGGTGGGTTTTGCGGTTCCTGTTACACTATGTATCAAGCATGTTCAACACCTGCTTTTCTATCCTACCTGCTGCCTCTTATCTGTACATTTCAAGCATTTATAAACTGTGGCTGCCACCAGCAGCAGTGGAGATGCGATGTGAATATTTTATTGATGGTAGTTTGGTTCTGGGCCTTATCAGTTTTGTGGGGTTTTTTTCTTTATTTTTCTAAGTCTTAATCTTTTCGTGGTGTATTCTCATTTGTTTTAAGGGTTAGTTAAATTTTTCCCCCCAACATTTTTTAAAGGGAATTTGATTAAAGCATGGTTTTATTATTGTTTCATTGTCAAGACACACCTACATACGTCTTATACATACCATACATATGTCTCATACCTAATTATTTGTCAAAAGTTAAAATGACTTTTTTTGGGGTTTTTTTCTTTACAGCTAATTAACTTAGTAAAATAATTGAGTATAATGTTTCACTTGCCTGCTTGAAGTCAACTTGAAGTTGCAGGTGACTAAAGTTCCCATAAACCTCTGCATATGTGCAAATGACTTGTTGGTCTGTTTGCCTGTTTTCTTCTCGGCTGGTGATTGATCCTCCACTACAAAAGACGCGATAGACTAACAAACGAGCAAGAAGACGCCTCGCTGTAGGCTCAGCTTCGCTCTAATGTGCCAGTCAGTATTCAAATCGACATCTCTCTCATGCTGCCTCATTTGCTTCTCATTAAAATTTGCATGAAATGGAGTTGGTTTTGGAGAGGAATCTGATCTGTGTATTTATTAGCTGTCAGTGATCACAGAGAACAAGACAGACTGTAATGCTAATGAGACACAGAGGGAAGTGTCAATAAACTGCCTCTGCAGAGATGAATGCAGGACTCTGCTGCTTGTTTTTCTTCTTCTTTTTTTCCTTTGAAAAGCCTGATTGATGGTCTGATTAGGAACACATATGTGCCCTATCAAACATACACACCTCAAGGAATATTAATACAGGCAGCGCCAACTTCATCTTAGGACAAAGATACAGTGATGATTATATTAGTTAATTTGCTCAAAGGTTATTCTAAAAGAACCACACTAATGCTCTGGGATGCCCTGTAAGTAGTGTACTGAATCCATTTCATGGGTAGAGTGCAGGTTAAACTGATTCAAAAGTGGGGAGTAGGAGTGGGTTTGGATGGTTAGGTGATGAAAAACCTGGTAAAGAAAAGGAGAGGGATGGCACTTCTCTTATAGCAACCGGTATCTCGTTCCACCACCATGGAAGAAGAATGTCCTGGGGGTTTGGCGATAAGAATTATGCAATGTTCCAGAAAGAATCCAGTGATCCTGAAAGAGCATCTGCCTGTGCTATTGAATAAAAATAGCTGCTGTAGAACCAACACCTCCTTTGTATGCATCAGTATTAGGTGGTGTGAGCTGTATTCAGACAGCCATAGGAAACCTATTAAGGAGAGGAGTCAGATGTGACCTTTTTAGTTGATGGAGCACCAGATAATCTGCAAAGTTCAGAATCATCTGAAGAAATGTTACAGTGTATGTTGGGGACTTGTTTGAGTTTAGTGTGGAAGTGATAACAGGGGGCAGCCTTCTTTTGATGAGAGCCCAGGAGCAAATTACGTAAAGGTTGAAAACTGAGTCATTAGTAAATGCACTTCAGTCAAAAGATGTCAATACACAACAGTAAGGAGACTTGGCAGTTTTTACTTATTTGGGCTTTTGTTTGTATCTGGCCAGCAGACATTAACAATTATTGGTTGGTTTAAAGGCCTAAGACTGCACAGTAAATGTGATCAAATAAAGGTTTTTATTTTTCTTTATTTTAAGAATCAGTTAAGCTATTTTAGAACAATTTTAGTATCAAACAATGTAAGTATCTATTTGTTTTTTATTTTATGTATTTATTTAATTTTATTTATGGTTGTGATAATTCTGTCAAGCAGTCTTTAATTTTAATAGATTTATACACATAATCACACATACGTTTTTTTTTTTTTTTTTTGTACATTTGATTTACAACTGCTGTTGTTGTTAGTACAACTTTCAAATAGTTGAAAATGTAGCTAATTCTACACTAGTCCAAAAAACCAAGTTGTAAAGCAAAAAAAACAAAAAAAGAGGTGAGTTTTGGAGCTGACTCTTCCCTAAAAACCTGTTGCTATAAGCACAGAACTTTAGATGGATGGTTGATATATCCCAGATGTGTAGTTATAATCACAGGAAACTGCTGGCATGTAGAAAATAAGCTTTGGCATTAACATCCCATTTCTTCCAAGAAATCCACGACGTGATGATGAGACTGAGTGGCAATTTTTCCTTTTGCAGCAGACAAAGATGAGTCAGTTGCAGTCAACACAGGTGTTCATGTTTCGGCTGCCTCATTCCCGATCTCTGCAGGTTATCAGGTGATTACAGTTCTTAGTAAAATGGCTCACAGTGGCTGTACAGCAGTGTGACGGTGTAGAACCGTCAGCTGCCGCTGCAGGCGCACACGCATGCACACACGCTCGCACACATACACACGTGCGCATAGACGCGCACGCTCGGACCCGGTAACACGTCATTTACATCAGCTTACCCTTTTCATTCCGTCCCTATCCCTCTGCAGGTAGCCCTGGGTGCACACTAGGTTGCCGACTCACCATCCCCATGCATACATTAACACGAAGCACACACGACGCCAACATTAACGTTGGTTTGTTTACCCGGAAGTAACCCGGTAACCCGGAAGTGGTCATGGACACCCTGGGTCATGTGACGCATCGGTCACTGTTTGTATTTATTTTTATTGATGATTATTGTTATTTTTCTGTACACGACACAGAATGTTTAGTTGAATGAAACTGTTTATTTCTGTATGTTTATTTATGTTGTTGAACAATGCAAACACTTCTCCCTGTTTTCTCTTTGGACTGATGGAGAGCAACGCCCAGGAGGAGGGGCTTACCACTTAAAAGAGAACCAGATACAGCTGTCAGTGTGGGAGTCTGAGAGGAGAATTTGGAGTGTTGGATTGGAGAAGTCTATGTTGGTTAACCTTTGTGGAGCAATTGGTGTGCTCTGTTCTTGCATTAAAGTCAAGAATACTTTCACCTTGGCGCCTCTGCCCAATCATTCCCTGGTGGGACCCACGACAGTTGGTGTCAGAAGTGGGATAAGCAGATGGCTGGCCGCAAAAAGGTGAGACACAGAGGTCTGCGTTCCCAGAAGGAGGAGATGGAACCAACATCGGATGCAGTCCCTCTGTTGTCCAATTCATCCTCTGAGGAGGAGGTGGTAGATCCTGGTGCCTCTGGTGGTTCTCCAGGCCTGACCAAAGGCCCAGAAGGTGACTTGGCGGCTATGATGGGAGACTTCCTCCGTGGACAGCAGCAGCGGGAGGACAGATTCATCGCTGCCCTCCAAGGTTTGGAAGCCTCTTTTTCCAGGGCAGAGCACCATTCTGGTCGGCGGCGTAACATCAGTCCCAAAGCCGCTGGACCAAGCTCAGCCGCAGTGAGTAGCCCAAGGTTGGATCTGCCAACACCAGCTGCAACGTCCCGTCGACGGCATCCAGTGGCACAGGAGGACTCCAGCTGGTCAGATCAACCACAGAGCAGAGTCAGTTTACAGCCACCTGATTGGAGACCTTACATGGAGCCAAAGGTCCCTCCATATCAGACAGGTGAGGACATTGAAAACTACCTGCTACGTTTTGAACGGATTGCCAGGACGTGGAGATGGCCAGAGACTGAGTGGGCGTGTCGCCTGGTGCCACTGCTGTCCGGAAAGGCGTTGGAGGCCTACACAGCAATGGACGAGCAGCAAGCCCACATCTACAAGGACCTGAAAGACGCACTCCTGGTAAAATTTGACATCTCGCCAGAGACTTACCGTCAGCAGTTCCGGTCTACTGTGGTGCCATCTGGGGAGAATCCGACTGAGACATACCACCGCCTGAAGGGCCTCTACCGCCGCTGGATCCGCCCAGAGCAACACAGCAAGGAGCAGATCGGGGAGATCGTCATCCTGGAGCAGCTGCTGCGTGTGCTTCCAGCTGACGTGAGGACGTGGGTGAAGGAGCACGACCCGGAGGATGGCCTCACCGCTGCCCGGCTTGCGCTGCAGTATCTCAACGCTCGACGAGGAGCGTCTGCACGGCCGTCGGGTGGGGATCAGCGTCTTCCCATTCAAACCGCTCCACTGAGACCTGCACGGAGAGACTTCCATCAGGCAACGCAAGGTACCAACCCAGCACCTAACCAGCGAGCGGCGGGTAAGGACCTTGTGTGTTTCTATTGCCAGCAGATTGGTCACAAAGCCTCCGTATGTCCAATCCGCAAGACTAAATTCACAGGTGCTTGCTACGCACCCAGGCCAGAGACTGTCACAGGAGCAGGGCCTGTGCACATGGACAAAGACACTTTCCAGCCACTTAAACAGGTGACTGTGAACGGACAGCAGGTTACTGCTATGTTGGACACGGGCAGTTTTGTTTCTCTGGTCAAACAGAGTTTAATCCCTTTTGGTGGACTTGATTATAGCAGGCAAACAAGTGTTGTGTGTGTTCATGGCGACCAACATTTGTACCCAAAAGCGGATGTAACAGTGACCATAAATGAACAATCCTATCTTTTGACTGTCGGGGTGGTAGAGAACCTACCTGTTGATTTAATTTTGGGGTGTGATTTACCTATGTTGGGGGACTTATTAAATGAGGCTACTAAAACAGCTAAAGCTAATGATGAGCTAGCTGTTACTGTCTCAGCACCTGTGCTAACTAGAGCTCAGGCTAAAGCGGGAATGCAAGGTCTTCCACGTTTGGATGACGATTTCTTTGATGGAGGCAAAGAAATGCCCAGAAAATCCCGTCGTCAAAGACGGTTTGAGAAAAAACTTAAGTTGCTGGATCCTGAGATCACAACAACAGCAGAAACATTTGACATACCAGCTGACATTTCGGCTTTGCAGAAAGAAGACCAAACTTTAAAACCATTGTTTGCCAAGGTGACAACAGAGAGTGACAAATGTTTGGGAAATGTGCGGTTTATTGTTGCTGATGATGTTCTGTATGCAGCTGAAGGTGAACACCTACGGTTAGTTCTTCCAACCACCTGCAGGCCACTCGTCATGCACTTAGCGCACACACTCCCATGGGCGGGTCACCTGGGTCGTCACAAAACCTATCTGCGGGTCAGTTCACGTTTTTTCTGGCCATCAATGTACACTGACATTCAGACGTACTGTGCAACATGTCCTACCTGCCAGAAAACTGCAATAACACACAAGTCTGACAGAGCATTACTACACCCACTTCCTATAATTTCCACTCCATTCAGGAGAATAGCCATGGACATTGTTGGACCTTTACCTAAGAGCAGTAGCGGTCACGAATACATCCTGGTGGTCTGTGATTATGCTACACGGTTCCCAGAAGCTTTTCCCCTGCGCACCATTACAGCTCCTGCAGTCATGAGAGCGTTAATTCAGTTTTTCTCCAGAGTAGGAATACCGGATGAAATTCTGACAGACCAAGGAACCAACTTCACCTCTCGGTTGATGAAACTGTTCCAACAGCAGCTTGGCATCACTGCCATCAAGGCGACACCGTACCACCCACAGACCAATGGCTTGGTGGAACGTTTCAACCAGACCCTGAAGAGGATGCTGCAGAAGTTCGTGAGTGACACAGGGAAGGACTGGGATCGTTGGCTACCATTCCTGTTGTTTGCTTATAGGGAAGTCCCACAAGCTTCAACAGGCTTCTCACCATTCGAACTCCTCTATGGCTGGGATGTCCAAGGCCCACTGGATCTCCTCAAGAAGAGCTGGGAGGCCAAATCCACAAAGACCTCAGAAAGGGGTGTGATCCAGTTTGTCCTGGAGATGAGAGAACGGTTGGCAAAGTACAGGGAAGAGGCAGAAGTCAACCAACGAGAGGCCCAAAGGAGTCGGAAGACGTGGTACGACCAGCAGGCCCGTCACCGTGAACTCCTACCAGGTCAGAAGGTTCTGCTACTTCTTCCCTCTTGTACCAGCAAACTACTGGCAAAGTGGCAAGGGCCATACACCATTCTCCGCAGGATGGGACCTGTCACCTATGAGGTGCACCATCCTGACAAAAAGAAAGAAAAGCAGACATACCACGTGAATCTACTTAAAGAGTGGAAGGAAGGTGCTAACCATCCAACAGAGAAGTCTTTGCTAGTCAGAGCTGTGAAGACTGAGGAAGACTTGGACTCTGATCTGGGAGCACTGACTCACTCAACCCCTCCGTCTCTGTCACATTTACCTCCGGAACAGACTACAAAGATAATGGACTTATTTCGTGAAACGCCATCTCTTTTTTCTGCACAGCCAGGAAGAACTACACTCATTAGCCATTCCATACGGCTCAAAGATGGACGACCAATCCGGCAACGGCCTTATCGGGTACCACAGAAGTTGGTGGGAAGGCTGAACGATGAGGTGGGGAGGATGCTGGAGCTAGGTGTCATCGAGCCGTCCAACTCAGAGTGGAGCAGTCCGGTGGTGATCGTTCCCAAAAAAGACGACTCACTGCGGATATGCATCGACTTCAGGAAACTGAACGCAGTTTCGGAGTTCGACGCATATCCAATGCCGAGGATTGACGACCTGCTGGAGAAGATCGGGGCTGCTAATTTCATCACCACTCTTGACCTATGCAAGGGTTACTGGCAAGTACCTCTCAGCAACACCTGTCGACCATACACGGCGTTCAAAACACCTGCTGGACTGTTTCAGTTTACAGTTATGCCTTTTGGTCTGCATGGAGCACCAGCCACGTTCCAACGGCTGATGGACAGGGTGCTGCAGGGATGTAACCACTGTAGTGCAGCCTATTTGGATGACGTGGTGATCTACAGTCACACCTGGGAGCAACACCTAGATCACCTGCGTCTGGTCCTGAGGAAACTACAAAATGCAGGCCTGACCTTAAACGTGAGCAAGTGTGAGTGGGCCCGGAAGGAAACTCGTTACCTGGGGTACCTGCTGGGAGGTGGTGAGGTGCGTCCGCAGGTGGATAAAGTTGAAGTTATCCGCAATTGCCCTCGACCACGCACCAAGAAAGAGGTACGCTCCTTCCTGGGGTTAGCTGGATGGTACCGGCGGTTTGTCCATCAGTTCGCCACCATTGCAGCTCCTCTCACTGCCCTTACAGAGAAGAGGCAGAAAAACCCCGTGACCTGGACAGATGAGTGTGAACAGGCTTTCCAAGCATTGAAAAATAAATTGTGTTCCTGTCCTGTTCTCAAGAGTCCTAACTTTGATCAAAGGTTCCTCGTCCAAGTGGATGCCTCAGCAGTCGGACTTGGTGCTGTCCTGGCTCAGGGAGACCCAGGTGAAGAGCGACCAGTCCTGTACCTCAGTCGGAAACTGCAGCCGAGAGAGACAAGGTACTCCACTGTGGAGAAGGAAGGACTTGCCATTAAGTGGGCGTTGGATAGCTTGAGGTACTACTTACTTGGCAGAGAATTCGACCTTGAGACAGACCACAGGGCCCTGACATGGATAAATACCATGAAGGACCACCACAGCCGGCTTACGCGCTGGTATCTGGCGCTTCAGCCGTACAAATTTAACGTACGTCACCGTCCCGGAAAACAAAACATAGTGGCAGATTTCCTGTCCAGATTGCCGCACATCGCCAATCTCCCAGAGGAGGGGGATGATGTGACGGTGTAGAACCGTCAGCTGCCGCTGCAGGCGCACACGCATGCACACACGCTCGCACACATACACACGTGCGCATAGACGCGCACGCTCGGACCCGGTAACACGTCATTTACATCAGCTTACCCTTTTCATTCCGTCCCTATCCCTCTGCAGGTAGCCCTGGGTGCACACTAGGTTGCCGACTCACCATCCCCATGCATACATTAACACGAAGCACACACGACGCCAACATTAACGTTGGTTTGTTTACCCGGAAGTAACCCGGTAACCCGGAAGTGGTCATGGACACCCTGGGTCATGTGACGCATCGGTCACTGTTTGTATTTATTTTTATTGATGATTATTGTTATTTTTCTGTACACGACACAGAATGTTTAGTTGAATGAAACTGTTTATTTCTGTATGTTTATTTATGTTGTTGAACAATGCAAACACTTCTCCCTGTTTTCTCTTTGGACTGATGGAGAGCAACGCCCAGGAGGAGGGGCTTACCACTTAAAAGAGAACCAGATACAGCTGTCAGTGTGGGAGTCTGAGAGGAGAATTTGGAGTGTTGGATTGGAGAAGTCTATGTTGGTTAACCTTTGTGGAGCAATTGGTGTGCTCTGTTCTTGCATTAAAGTCAAGAATACTTTCACCTTGGCGCCTCTGCCCAATCATTCCCTGGTGGGACCCACGACAAGCAGGAACTGCACAGATTTGTTCCCATTCACCAGTTCCTCTCTCAACAGTAAAATAGCTTGAAAATGAGGACCTCTCCTTGCTCAGAGATTTTTAAAATTAAAATCTGATTGAGTGCGTACTCGTGCTGGTTAGGCAGCGGCCAATGTTTACTTTCTTAAGGCTTCCTGGAATGCTTTTATTATAGCATTCATGCATTGTCTATGGAAGCAAGAAGCTTAATGCCATTGCTGCTTCATCCATTTCTCTAAACAAGAGGACAGCATTTAATCCATCATTGTCTGAGTTGTCATAAAGCTTGCAGAATGTTAAGCATGCTTAAAAAATGAAAGACTCAAGAAAGTTTTCAAACCTAGAGGACACGAACTGAATTTTAAAAAGAATCAGTTTATATCTGGAAACAGGTTTGAGAAAATGTATGTTGCTCTGCCACTGATGGATGCCCTTTTATTCAGGTTAACTGAAATTAAGTTAAATGAGTTGTTATTGAACTCAGCAGGAGTATCAAAAGGGACACAAGGCATGGACATTATTATTACTATTTTTTGATCCAACTATCAAGTTTGCATCTGTATTTATTCACACAAAATCCAAATCCAAAATATTTAGAAAGCAAATTACACCAGTTTGAATGTCAAATATTACAACTATAGAAGTGATGTGTAGTAATAATGTACAGCAATTTGGCCAATTCTAAACTTATGAGTGAAGAAAAAATACCCCTACACTTAAGCACGGTGGTAGAAGACTGATGATGTGGGCTTATTCTGCAAATATTAGTCTAGAGTCAAATGTGAATCCATCTGTGTGACAGAACATGTCGATGTGATATTTCACAGGGATATTATTGACTGACACTAATGATGCACTAGTGATGTAATTTAAGCTTTTAACCTTATAAAAACATACAATCTGTTTGAACATTTTCAATGTATTTAATGGATTTTTAAACTATTTTCTCCTATGGTAATATTTACAGAAGCTCCCTCAGATATAAAAGAACATAAACTGAAAGTGTTTGCGAAACAGAGTAGACATTAACTTGTGCAGCCATTCCCAACTGACAGACCTGGATAAATGGAGATCAATGCGGACTTTGGTCAATTGCTGCTGAAGGAATCAGTATTGTCTGCAAAACAACTGATTCAAGTTATTCAGCTTTTGACTACCATAATATCCTCAAGTGCTTTGAATTATTAGAGCTTAGCAGCATTTTATGCCTTTTTCCTGAAATGATATGTTGATTAAACTCCACTAGGCTGTTGAGTTTTGACCTTTAAATTAAATCTAAATTTACATTTTTCTCTGATTGGTATGCATTCTGCATCTTTGGTATTTAAGACAATTATCCAAGTTAAATTAAGAATAGTATTACAGACTGATTTTATTTGTCTGTTAAGGACTCATGTGGTTCTGTTAAGCTTCTCGTTAAATAACTGTATGAATGTCAGGCATTTATCATCCCTGCTCTCTCAGGTATCTTTTTTTTTTTTGTCAAGGACATCTCATTAAACTCCAGAGCTATGCTTTGCGAAGTTTAAGCGCACGCACCCATTTCTGCTCACACAGAACTACATTTCCCAAAACAAAAGGAAACTTAGACATAAGCTCCAGCAGCACACAACAGCCAAAGATAGCAGGGTGGAAACAGGCAGTTTGTGGAAGAATAATGGGCAAACTTGTATGGGGCATGCATGAAATATCATACTCATAGACCACTCGGTGAGTACATACAGCAAAAATGTTCATGCATTTTTTTTTTTTTTTTTTACTACGGGCGTGCTGCCTGTAGTAACACAACACAAAGGGGTGGAGTGAAGCAGGTGAGATCCAGGCACGATGTATGGATTTTTCCTTTTTTTTTCCCTCCCCAAATTATATGCAAGGAGCCACACCCTGTGGTGTCACTAAAGAGCCACCGTGTGCACCTTACAAAGGACTAGAGTGCAGCATAAGGACACTAAACAACAGCATCACCCGTATGTCCAACTTACATTATCCTTACAAATACTTCATTATACATTTACCACGATCCCAACAGTTGCACATTCTATTTTCCTGACATGTTTAAGCCATCTCAAGGTGGCTGTGGATGGCGTCCCTTTCAATTGAAGGAAGTGCCAACCATTTGAAAACTAATCAGGAAGGAAGAATTAATACACCAAGTCTTTCATATTTTGGAAAAAAAACTGTGAAAGAAAAAGCCTCACAAAATAAGATTCACAAAATAATCACTGCTTTGACATTTCGCAACAAGCCTCTTCTAACTGTGTGTGTATGTGGTGGACATGCACTAGTAAAAAAGTAAAAGAATTCCTTTCCCTGTTTGTCCAGTGTGAACACCAGGAGCTAAATGCGCTTTCTGGGACGCTTATTTATTGCGTTCTTTAATGCGCATCACATGCCTGGTGTATTTGTCGCTTTAGAGGTACGCTTTTTTATGGCCTTTTTAGCAGTTGGATTTGGTCAGCCAAACAATATGTTGTTCAGGATCTGATCTCTCATCATCATCATGTCATTCTTATACTGTCTTATTTTCACAGCAGCAGCAAAATAGCGGCATCTTGAGAGCAAACAGAACTAAATCTTGCTAAATTTCCACTGAATTTCTTTGTAGAACTGCTGCTGGACAAAAGAAGAGAAACATTTACTTCAGTGTCTACTTGACAGGCAAAGATAAAAACATGCCATGGGATTTCAAACTTTTGTTGCTCATCTCTAAATGAACATATTGATCTGAACTAATGGCTTTAAATGGCAGCGTCTCGGTGTTATGATTCTGCCCAGAGGAGCACCTCTGCAGTCTGCTCCACATAATTAGCAGTTTTGTCTTTCACTCTCGGGGAGCCTCGTGGGTCTTTATCAAGCTAATTGCTGCAGAGATGAAGGTGGCGGGTCCCGCTGCCCCCCGCCCACGAAAAACAGCTGTCATGTTAAATGACATGAGTGCAACACACACAGCAAACACAAGGCTCTTATGCAAGGAGTCAACTATGGATGGAATTTTTGGGAGAATAAGTAAAACACTGAAGCAAACAAGCTTCACAAACAAACTAGACTTTCTGTTTTCTGGATTATTTTGCCTTAGCAATGTGTGCTGCAAAGAACTTTAAAGGTGCTACATAAAAAAAAGAAAAAACAACATTTTGACTTAACAGGAATAATGTTTTTAACCGATCTCTTATGAAAGTGAATTGCATATTTAACTCAAATATTGTTAAGAGTTAATTAGCAAAAAATGTATCAATTTTCCCAGTTAATCTACAAATTTTTACTGAAGGACTCTTTCCCGGTCCTAAATCTGAGCTTTACTACTTCATCATGTAGTTATGGGAAGAAAGTAGATATAAAGAAGTATAAGCATCTTAAATGCCATCTTAAAAGTTCACAAAAAGCAGAAAGACTGTTTAACATATCAGTTCCGGATGTCAATTTGTGATGTTAACACTTAGATTTTGAACATTGAAATTAACTAAACAAAAATAAACAGAGTGTCTCTCCTTCTTGAAGGACAAATCCGGGGATGGCTAAACATGATTGGTTTGATACAGTTGTGGCATGCAGTTTAAAAAGGGCATTTATTTGTACAGAAAGTGACAGTTGATTGAAATGCACATTTTCTTGGTTAAATTAAAAAGTTTATTGAAAAAATAAAATAAAACACATCAGTTTGCAAATATATGACAAAAGATGATTACCTGTTCTTTTATGTTGCCTAGCTTAGACTGTGGTAAAGTCAAAAAAATAGTAAGAAAAAAATTTAAAGAATTATGAACATTGCTTTTGTAAAATAAGCTGCTGGTCCTGAAAATCTCCCTAATGAAGATGTTGGCTGCTTAATGAAGTTTATCCAAGGTGCTTTCCCCAACACAGGTGTCTGCATTTGCTTTTGTCTAGGTGGGAGGTGGAACCCCCTACCCCCCATCTGCCTGAGTTAGCACCATGCTCCTTTAATGATTCACCACAGGACCTAAGAAAAATATTTTACCTCTCATCCTGACTAAGCTCAATTAGCACTTTGCTTGCAGAACACAGCAAACAGAACTCTGCTCCCTGAGTCAAGAAAAATAAGACAAAACAAATTCAGAGAAACCCAACCCAAAGAATTACTCACGAAATAACTAAAACAACAGCCTGACTTCTTTATCAGGCGTTTGTCATACAATCCACATACAGTACATTAACATACGTGAATTTAGTGAGCTTGAAAAAATGGGAGTGTAGTACACTGGGGGACAGCAACTAAAATTAGAGATCTTAAGTTGCCTTTATTTTTTATTTATTTGGTTAGCATAAGAAATGGCACTCCATTGATTCTGGTTCATTGCTTAGTCTCACTGGAGGGGCTCATAAAATGCAGATCATGTTTGTATTTTTGTCACCAAATATTTCTGCTGGTGGATCTAATGAGATGCCATAAATAAGATCACAAAGGAGCAGCATAATGGGGGAGTCTTTAATTTACATATAAAGGTTGCAGGTGAATTGCTAGCACCAAACATACATGCTTGAGAGCATGGTGGCTCTGACTCACCTGTCATTACCTGCACCTGCTGGACAATTCTGGACAAAATGACAGCAGAAAAAACAGGATTTCTCAGCTTGGTGAGAGTTTGTCAACCCTTTGGAACCCAGGTCGTAAATCCAATTTCTTGACTTGAACTTACATTGGCGAGGCTGGTGTAAACGTAGCATAAGAGAGCCGGTAGCAGGTGACCTTAGGTGAGTCATCCCTACACATAAACCCTTTTCTTACTCAGGGATGTTAAACACATGCATACACTCACACACACACAAGCACACACACACGCACACAGGTAAGGGCTGGTCATGTTCAAATATAGGGAGAGATGTTATGATGCATATATGTATATACTTTTTTTTTTTTTTTTGGTATATATTTATTTTCAGCAGGTGGCAAAAGCAGCACCGTAGCATTTCTAAAACCTTTGTTTCTTTTTGCCAGGCATCATAGAGTAATTTGGTGATGTAAATTATGAACAGTTTTATGAATGATATTAGTCTAAAAATGAAAAAAAAAACTATAGGTTCCTAAATAAGATACATAATTCACTAAAAGCATACCATCAGTCTAAAGAGTTGCAGTGAAGGTTACAATAAAGATTAAGATATGATATATTTGATGCAAACCTGCATCAAACCTGTTTTCCCAGCAGTTTAACCAAACTATTACTTTACAAAGAAGTCTGCAGTAACTTATCTGACAACAAGTTATTTCATTACACAATTGCCCGCCTGCAATAAAGCACTGTCTAGTCAATAAAAAGAAAACCAAAAAATCATATTTTAAAGCCTATTAAAAAAAAACAACCTCACATTTATGGCATGTTTTCTGCAAAAATATGTGTCCAAACTATTCATTCTTCATTTCATAATAAAAAGAAAACTAAAAATAAAGACACTTTGAACTTGAACAGACTTAAGAAAACTTATGGAGTGAGCCGCATGTGTTTTATTTTTTGCTTCCGGATGATGAAGCATCTACCAAGCAGACAATTTAGACTGATTCACAGTTGGATTATGTTGCCTGGAGACACTGATGATTATAAGATTGCAGTCCTGTTGTGGTGTTGGAATCTAAAATCTTCTTGACACTAAGTCTATGGGATCAGCAGGGAATTGTCATGGGTTGTTACGAAAATTCTCTCTGATGTGGAGGGCAAGAACATTGGCTAACAGAGAGCAGGATACTGTATTTGAAAGAGTTCGGGCCTTGTTAACTGTGGTGTCCTCTTGGTATAGCTTAAAGTGGAAGCTGGTGATCAAGCCAGCAACAAAGAGCCCTTATCCAAAAGAGAGACAGCTAATAAAGTCATCAATGACTTACACACTGATGGTCTAGCCTGACCTTTTAGGGTTTTTATTTTCCTTTTAATTACCAGAGTTTGATCATTTCCCTGACTGAATCGAAGGAGCAACATTGCAGAGTGGGGTCAGAATCCCCTCTTCAAGCCATCAATGCTTGTGGTTTTAACTCAACATCTCTATTCTCTGTTAAATTTAGAACTGACAACAAACTCCTGCTGTTCATCTTCAAAGTCATCCAAAACATTGCTCCCCCTCTACACCTGTTGAGTCTCATCCACATTGTTACATCCTCCCACTGACTCAGATCCTTGGCATCAAGGGGGGCAGAGCCTTCAGGTGCTTTGCTCCCAAACTTTGGAGCTGAGCCTCCCCAGATCTAAGAATCATTGATTCTCTGTCTGTCTTTAAATCTCAACACATCTGTTTCAATTGGCCTAAACCATTGCTCATTGTGGATGTTTCACTATGATTTTTACATCCGTGATCCTTTGTATAAACCATCCTTTATTTTTTAATCTTGTTTTTGTTTGTACAGAGCCATGGCATTACTTTCTAAATGCGTAAATGGAATTATTATTATTATCTCCATGCTTGCATTTGGAAACACCGGGGTAAAACAAACTTTTGATGGGGGTAAGAAATTCTGCAGAATCTCATCTTGACATTTTAGAATGCAATAATCTTCTGGTTAAACTGCTTTTCTGACTTTGTGGCCTGTTCAAATGGACTTCTAATAGACCTTGTTTTAATCAAATACCCTGCATGTGAATTTTTGTTTTTTATTCCCAGACATGAGATTATATTTTTATTTATCCCTCATGCTCTCCTAGGCACTTTAACATTGGTAACAGTCCAACCAAACGTGACCTTTGCCTCTAGGTACCAAGTTCCAAACAAATAAGAAGGGACAAAGGAGAGACAATAGGAGCTCAGAGGAGGTGTTATGGATGGCAGCCATGAGTAGAACATCACCATGGGATAGGTTTGGCTAAGGCCGCACACTTCTATAGTAGGGCAGGGACTTGGTCTAAAACATATACCACCCTGCCTGCTTTCCAGCTCTCTCTGCCCAGTTTGCTGCTGATAACTCAAGTGATTCCCTATCCTAATCGGCTGAAAACACTGGATTTAGGTAGTCTCAATCAAGCAATCCACAAAGAGCTGGGCTGAATATGAATTGGATCCCTACCCCTAAAGCCTCTCCCTATAATTATCCCTCCAAGGGGAGAGTTATGGTGTCTTCAAATTTGGACATTACTATTCGATGATGTCATCAATAGCTGCCGGTCATCAACATTAGTGCATAGCTGCCAGTGCTCGGAAAATACATGACAACATTGTTTTTTTTTTTTTACTTTAAAAAGTCATGCAAGAACAAAAGTTCATTTAAGGCTCACACTGATTAATACAATGCTCAATTTTAAATGTAAACTTCTGTACTCCAGAGGACACCCATGTAATGACATGTATTTCTCCTACGCCTTCAAGTGTGACATGGATCACCCTACCGGCGGAGGGATTGTCAGTCCAGTGTTTCTGCATCTCCCCCTTTAAAAGAAAGAAGAAGAAGAAAAAAACACTACAGCTTCAAATGCCCCATACAATTGTAGCAATAAGGAGGAGCCAGAGGGGTAGGGAAAAAAACAAAGTTTGTATAGACAACATATTGATAGACTGTAAATGTCCAAAATTATTAGAGCAAGAAAGACATAACAGAGCTTAAAATTGTACCAAATCATTAAGGATGACAATAAAAATTCAGAGGAATAATAACTGATTGGTTATCAGCTTCCCCGCTGTTAAGAATCTGAGAGATCAATTTGAGCTAATTAGTATGTAAATGTGGTGACATTTACCACAGAATTTTGTTTATTCATGTAGTGACATCTAATGACTACACCCATCAAAGACTGCTTTGCATTTGTACACTAAATTCTCTCCTCAGTTATATGTAAATGTAGTTGGGCAGTAAATGAGGCATTCCGAAAATGACATCAACTCATTTTAAATTGTAGATTAAAGCCGGTCTTCTGCTCTGCAGTTCGTCAACGATGAGAGTATCGCATAAATAGATGAATATACATGTACTCATCTGCAAAACTGAATAAATGCAAGTGTTTGAGGCTATTATTAAAATCTGCAAGCTGCAACTCTTCATTCTCTGATGATTCATGTTTATCTCGTCCTATTAAACAGGTTTCTTATTTGCAGGTTTTAATCATGTCAGCTGTGAGTAATGCCGTGAATGCTCACACACAGTCATCATTCTTTGTACAGCCCTTTTGCTCTAAATGATGATTAGAAATTATTAATGTCGACATAAATAAAAATGGGAAAAACTATTATTAATGCCATAAAATGAATGTGCAATAAAAAAATGAATGACAATGTTTAACTTTTTTTTTCTTCTTCGAACTTTTATGACTAATATACTGTTAAAAGTAAATAGCTGAATGTCTTCTTACTACAAAAAAATTACAGTTTTTTTTTTTTTTTTTACAGTGGAAGGAAAAGCAATGGAGGGAATTTCTTGCTTAAAAATGTATGATTTAGGATTGTTTTAATCCTTAGTTAAAGAAAATTATAAAACAGCTAGTGGGACTACCTATTGCTTTTCCATAATGACTTCTTTCAAACAATAATACTAGTCTTTAAAACATATTCCATTTTTCCTTAAAAACTTTCCAGACAGGGTTCCATGCTTTTTTAAACTCTTGTGCTTTGCAACCCGGTCAGGGTGATACTCAAATCTGCTAGGTGTCAATTCAAAATGATAATAGAGACTCGTAAAGTACACCTGAAAAAGAAGTTGCAGTCACATAGCTCAAATGTTCCATATCACTGAACTTTCTATCTGAACTGATGCATTTCTTATTTCATGAAGATAACCATATATATTGGTTTTCCTTTACTTTTTCCTTTGCAGTCAAGGTCGGTGCTGGCTCTTCTGCTACAATGACAACACACTGCACCACGTATATAATAGTCCGCTTTTTGTGAAATTTTTTATTTTAAACCAAAAGATAACAAGAATAAAGTACTAAAATTGATTGAATATTTATTTCTTTTGAAAGTGACTAAGGTATAAGCGGGTCAATGGCAGACGAAGTGTCCATTATCAGAAATTGATTTGGCATGTTGGACGGTTCAGGCTCCATTAATTTCTGATAATGGACACCTTGTTGGCCATTACCCCTTTACTTGGAAGGTCCAAAGTGCTTTACAGTCACAGTTCTATTTACCCATGCACACACTGGTGACGGTAGAAGCAGACACCATCTGTACCACTATCAAGCAGTGTAAACATAAACCTAATCACCCTCACGCCTCTGAAGATCAAAGATCCAAAACACCCAAGAGCCGTGGGTTCGTTCCTGAGGACGTCTCCAAGTTACACATTGAAGACGTTTTGGAATGCACATACAAAAAGAAATCTACTTGAAAGAAATTAAAAAAATCTCCCTTGATTTTCCCTCCGTTAGAACATTGCTGGAATGCCACAAAACATAACAGCGGTGAGTTTGTGCATGTTATAATGTAAGCTATTAATCAAAGAACTACCATTTGCAGTGCAACCAAAAATAGAAGGTGCAAAGTGATGGTGGAAAAGTCTGTTCATTTAAATTGCATCTGAAGGCAGATGGATTGGGCATTTGACATGTGGGTGTGCACACGTCTGCTTGTTATTCGTGCTTATTCAGTCAGACAGAGAAACAGAGCTGCTCTAGCACATAATCCAAATTTATTTATTCATCTCTAAATAGTTTAGTGTCTTAACATCTTTCTGTGCTACTACATTCATGTATTCCTTTCTAGCCTCTTAGATCAGCTGATCAGTTGCCCCAAAGATCCAGTCAAACCAAAGACTTTTATTTTATGTTCGACTGTGATTTGTGCAATTTCACTGAAAGCGTTTCTTGCTGTAGCTTGGTGTTTAGCGCTGCTTGATCTATCTTTGAGGTACTGGGATTCCTACCAGTTTTGAGGGAGAGTCTTATGATAGAGGCTGAAGGCAGGTGTTTGAATGCGCTATTAGCATTTGATGTTAACACAGGTCTGTCCCGATACAAGTACTTGTACTGACAATTGGAAGAGGCTTGGTGTGCAATTATGAAGCATTGCAAATCTCATGAATCTTGCTCCAGACTTTATCTTTCACTGCTGTATTCCGATATATGCACGTTTAATTGCAGCACATTTTGTACATAGAGCCTGCAAACACATGTAGAGGTCTGCGTCACAACGTGTGAATGTGAGAGCCCAAAATGCGAATTTGCACACATTTAGATAGACGTTTCATCAAAAGTGGTTGTTTGGTCGCGCGTTTCTGAACCCAGTCTGAACGTAGCATTTAACATCCTGAAAGTGCAGCACCTGTGTAACAAAAAGTCAGTTTAATTTGCTGTCTCCTTTAAATGTACAACCTGTTTTTGTCTCCATTTGTCTGTATCTACTTTGGTAGTTATTACCTGCAAACATATTTCATGGGACTTTGGCTTAAATGTCTAAATGACAAGGAATAAGCCAAGGGGTGAAGTGGCGGCTCCAAAGCTCTGGAACTCTTTACATATTTTTAACCGTTTTGTCTATTTCAGAGTCACGCTGCTGCCACAGCCTATCCCGGCCACTTGTGGGCGAAGGCAGGAGACACCCTGGACACATCCCTAGTCTGTCACAAGGCCACATATATCACACACCCATGCACACACACATTCACACCTAGGGACAATTTAGAGTAACCAATTAACCTATGAATCATATTTTTGGACTCTTTGGAAAAAGCTGAGGTTTTGTCATAAATACATTTTTTCTTTTTATTCAGTTTGCTATTAGTATCCAAAAAATGGTCATTATAGATTATTTATATGCACATACAAGAAACAAAACTTCAGACTGTAATAGTTCTAAAAAACTTGGATATCTAACAGAGTTCTCGGTTTCTTACGGTTTGCGAGAAACTAACCTAACCTTGGTACCTGACGCACTGCATACGAAAAAAACACTATTCAATCAGCAATTTTTTTCTTTTGACATTTTAGACTATATTTTATTTGATTTCATAAGGCAGAAATGTGGGGCAAACAAAAAGCATTAAGCAATCTGATTTCAGATCCAAGTGACAAATTATAAAAAATGTACTATTTGGTTCATACTTACTCTACATACTCTACAGTAAATACCCTGAAAGTACCCAGTAGTTTCACAATAAGTGCCATGTAAATACCACTTAAGTACACTGTAAGTACTGTACTGTAAAAGAAAGTGTTACCAATATGTGAAATGTTAAAAGTTTGTGACCCATAAAACTCTATTGAATCCCTAATGCAATGCAATGACTTGTGTATTTTCACATAGTTTTTTG
This sequence comes from Oryzias latipes, assembly GCF_053564925.1. Lineage (NCBI taxonomy): Eukaryota > Metazoa > Chordata > Actinopteri > Beloniformes > Adrianichthyidae > Oryzias > Oryzias latipes. The sequence goes on along the minus strand of NC_136241.1, from coordinate 23,580,019 downwards.
TTTTTATGAGCTGCTGCAGTTAAAGAGCCATAAATGTCAAAGTATCCTATTTTGAAGCAAAGAAGATTGCCGTTGTAATGTATGTCAATGAAATTTTCAAAGCCATACCCATATTCCATGAAGATTTACATAAAGTGACAGAAAAGGATCTGATAAAACTGATTTTTCATGCGGGCTTAAACTGAAAACAACTCTCTAAACATGTAGCATTTCTCAAAGGCTAACCTGTGGCTTTTCTGAAGCTTTCTGGTGTAACTGACACCATGAGATGACGGTAAACTTTTTAGGAGATTTTGATTATTTTCTTGGGTTTTGCCTGAGTGTTAAAATGAATTAATTTCTTTGGAGAGTCATATAGAATATTAAGTCCAATGTATATCTGACAAAAAACAGATACATTTTTTGGAAACCTTGACATTCCTTCGACTACCATAGCTCTTCAACTTTTTACTTAATTAATGTAATTCCAGCGGATTTGAAGCTGACCAAACTACCCTTGTGCCAAAATGTTAGTAATGTGATGCATATTAGTGCAAAGCCAATTTAAAAAGTGGCTTTTCTCCGCGTCTGAATCTGCTGATTCACAATGAACAGTCAAAGAGTTATGGTACGTCAAACAACATGTGTTATTTAGATGTCGCCAACGGCATCTCAGGTGTGAAAGGGTTAAAGCATTGGCTGAAATAATAACATTTGTATGTTTTTTTTTTCTAAAATAAATCATTGATATTTTTTCTCAAAAGCATGCTTTAGATAGCATGTATATCCATGAACATGGCAATAAATGACCTTTGGCACACTAAAGAATGATTTTTTTTTTTACTAAATCAGTTATTTTTACGAGCTTATATTCCTACCTGGAAGTAAGACCACTCGATCTCTGAAGCGCTGCCTTTCGCTCCTTTTGGGTGCCACCCGCTTCATAACGTCAACCTAGAGCCGGCCTCCGCAGCATTTTTGCGTTTTGTCCACAAAAATAAACAACATTCGAACTTTTGCAAAGACGTATGTGCATATTGTGCATTTAAAATTAAAGTAGTGGGGGTGTTTTTCATGAGGAATTAACATTATAATACAACTAAAGCTCTAAAAAGTTGATTTTGTATGATATTGTTCTTTCAAGTTTCTCTCCTTGTGCCCTCTTCTTATGCAAACTAAAATTAGCATTGTAAAGTTTGCGGGCGTCAGCTCAATCTAAGGAGTAGTAGTGGTGTTAAGTTGCTTTGAGCATAATCACAGACCTATTGTTAAGCAGTTCAAGAACAATTACCAACACTGACAAGCCTAGAGACACAAAAATGTGGAATGAGAGAAGTGCTGCAAGAACAAATGCTTAAATCTACATATATTTACTGCTAAAAATATCATAATGAACAGTTACATACTGAAAAGTTTAAATATAAGAATGGAATTATTTGATAATTATATAATAATTATTATATAGTCATATGGTCATCACTACTTATTTATCTGCATGGTATATGTAAAACTATGCCTTGCAATATCTACCTATACCACAAAATTGCTGTGAGATAGTACACATGCTTTACAGACTCTACAGACGTAAATTGCAGCAGAGACACCCAGGTAGAATCAATGAGAACACTGAGGCAGTAAAGGTCCATAAACCATCTTTCAAGCTGAAAATTACCTAAAATCAGAAGCTAAAATGAGTCAGGGGAGGCAAACATGCTTCTAAGTCAGTCCTTTACACTGAATGCTAATGTTAAATCGCTGCACTGTTCTCCATTTGGCCATTGTGTTGCGCTCCACTGAGAAATGTATGGCTAATTAAACACTGCCTACATCCAATTAAAATTAAAACCACATTATAAGATCCATAAGCTCTGTAAGCAAAGTTTCCAATAAAGCAAGAGCAGCAGCTGACAAGTAACAATGCTATCATTTTTTGTCACTGGGCAACCATGTTGCTGACAACAGCAGACTGATAGGAGACAGATGCATAAATGCAGTGACGAGGAGCGCTGGGAAATGATTAAAGGTCAAACGAAGACGGAAGGTTGATGTAAATGAGTTTAAACATTCCGTCACAGTTTGCTAATTGCAGCGAGAGAGTCACTGTGAAACCATCACTGCCTGAAATGTTCAGCAAAATCAGGCGTAGGGGTGAACTTAAGAGCTCCCCCTAATTCATGAAGCATGGCTCATGAAGCACGATTAAAGCTTTTATCTCGCCATCTCCATTACTCGCCCTTTACAGCTCCAGTACGTAGAAAATGTTGCCTCACTGCTTCGAGATGTTTCCGCAGATGATGGCCTTGTGATGATTTTAGCCTGACCTCTTGTATTGTAAATCCAGCGATTGTGATCTGATGTGTTGTGGATTTAAATGATTTTTTTGTGTCACCCTCATTTGGTTATAAAAATAAAAAATAAAAATAAAAAACACATTGAGGGTAACTTTTTAAATACAATACTAAAAAATATCTAATTTTAAAAAAAAATCTATGAAGATACAGCTAAAACTGTAAATTTTACAAGTGCAACCAGGCAAAAATTATGATGTTTAACATTAGTTTAAATGTAAATTGTGGCAGAAATTCAACCTCATGCTATCTATCGGTGATGGGGATTTACGTTGCCCCAAAGCAGTTTTAGTTGTCATCAGTTTAGCGCATGGCCCTTTCAGCTTGCTATGGTGAAATGCTACGAAATGTCTGGGAAATGTACCTTTAACAACGAGTGGCTTTTCAAGGAGAGGCATAAACAGTGGCTACTGAAAGACCCTGAAATGCATTCTACATGTGCAAAATGCCGACTTTGCTCCAAGTCCTTTGACATAAGCAGCATGAGAGAAGCGGGGCTTGTGAGCTACATGAAAAGGAAGAAACAGCGACGGCTGCTGAACACTGCAGAAGCCAGTAAGTCAAGAAACTTTAATAAAAATGTAATGATGGTGTTATTTATTAGATAAAAAAAAAAAAACAGGATCTTTGTTCAAATCTGTTGTGTGATTTTTGTTCTAATATTTTTCAAGAACAACAAGAAGAGCAAATAACTCCAAACAGGCTGGCCTCTTACCTTATCTGCTAATAATTAAAAAAAAAAAAAATGAGCTGCAATTAAAAGTTCAAATACCACAATGTGTACGTGTCATGGACATCCGTTTTTGTGTGCTCGTCGCAATACAGCCAGTCTATTCTTCCTACTTACTTTATCCACAAACATTACAGACCAAAACGATGGATGTCGTTCTATTTGTCGTCTCAAAAGTAGCTTGCATGTCAAAAAAGGGTGGGCACCCCTGGCATAGGGTTTCTTTTGTCAGAAGTCTATTCTTCATCCTTTTTTCCCCACAACTATAACCACCACTCACTGTGTAGGATGTTAAAAAAAAAGAAAATTACAACTTTTAACTTTTTCTCTGGAGTTAATGATGTATTTAATGTATGTTATTCAATTTTTTTAAATCTGATTTGCACTGAAAGAGGCACATTGACTCAGCACAGGAAGCAAATTGTGTGTCCTTCCCGTTTCCGTCTCCGTATATGTGTGCCCTGGAGTGCTGCAAGATTGCTTTAAATTTTATTTATTTGCTTCACAGGACACATTTTAGCCTTCTAGAAGAGGGGGGCCAGGGATTGAAAATACTAAAGTACCTGATGCATGTGCCACATGTGACTTCTCCACAGATTCAGTTCCATTTCGATAATGGTGTGTTCAGGCCTCCTGTTGAGATCCAAACAACTTAAGAGCATTTCCAAAAAATGTCAAGGACGTAGCTTTCAGGAAATAAGGTTTTCTTTTTAAAAATTTTTTTTTTTTTAAAGAATAGATGTTTGATGAATATGAAAGAAAAACGTGGTTATTCATTTTCAGCATAATGTTTTGTTCATCCTTTTTTTTCCATCAGACTTTTTTATAGTTGAAAAAACGTTCAAGGTCCTATAACAATGTAGGACATACGTGCCTTTACAGATCTGAGTGAAGAAATTTAGAAAAAAATTGAGTATTTACCCTTCCCTGACCGTTTTCTCCACCAGATAAAGTTGGAAAACACGTGGCAAACTGTGATGCAATAGGATGAAAACATAGAAGACAAAGGAGCTGGCGACTGCGAGGCTTCTGTAGAATCGCTGTGCCAACAAAAAATGACTATATTGTAGTTTAAAGATGAGAACAGCCAAAAGTCTTTTTTTGAGCAGATCTCTGTTCTTGCTGAGAAAAATTGTCGGCACGACGGGCAAATGCAGCAAAAATGTCCTTGATAAAAGTTGAGCCTCAGCAATAATAAACATGGATCTTTGTCAGGTTGAAATATTTTACTGGTTTGCTTTTTTATGTGAAGTTAACTGCACACATTTCTTTATATTTAATCTGATTTCTACAATGCAGAAATGAACAGATTTTCTATGATTTACACTATTATTTATACTTTGTGCATTTCTCACCTTGGCCTTTGAAATGCAGTTTTTTTTATAGTTTGAAGGAAAAATTTAGAAAATACTTGGCAGAAGAAAAGTCAATAATATCACCTTGAAAAGCCATTATGAAAAATAGTTTTTTGAGCAACATCAAGTCCTAAAGCAGGAGAAAGGAAAACAATCTATCAAAACTTTTGTGTTGTACATTTTTGGTTTTTCTTTTTTCTTTTCAAAAGGCAGAGGAGAAAAAAAATAAACAGGACAATATCACAACAAAACACAAACACCAGACTTATTTCTTAACATGCAAACATTTATTTTAGTGAAACAGCTTTAAATAGCAGAAAGTGAAACAGCCGTTCGTTCTGTTGTTGTCTTCTTTATGGGTGAAACAGAACTATCCCTAAAAAAAGTTTAAAAAAAATAATAAAAAAGAAGAGGAAAACCTAACATGTGAAAAAAAAAATCTCTCGAAAGAAAATACTCCTCTATTGAAATTTCCCCTCTGAGAGATTCCTTTTTTGTTTTGTTTTTTTCAGGTTTTTGGACGATGACTGATGGTCGGACTTGCTGTTGTCAGTCATCTTTCCTCTGAGGCAGCTTGCCTTTTTCTTCTTCTTCACAGCTGTAATGATCTGAACCTTGGTTTTAGAACCCGCCCTGGCAGGAGACGGCATCATGTGATGGCATCAGAGCTCACTGCCACAGAGGCATCAGTGTAGGTGAAGCTTTGACGTCTGCAGCAGAGGAGAGGTCGAACACACGATGAGTTATAATTTCACCTTTCCATCCGTTCCTACGTTCCTCCTTTTTTCCATGCCAACTCCCACTGGCCACAGTTTTCCCTGACTGGAAATCCATTCCTTTCACTTCTGTTTATTGATATTGTGTAGATTTAGAGGAAAACACATCTCAGGTTGCCCATCAAGGACGTGCTAAACAGGTATACTTGTACATGCAATTAATGCAGTGTTCACACTGGATTGTGGCTACCTGATACTAGTGTATGTACCTGTTGTTTAAATCTTGTGAATTTTGTTTCATGTATTCCGATACGTGAAAGACTTGGTGTCATATGATTCCAATCGGGCACAAACCACAATTATCAATTTCTCCTCCATGATGAAATTTCAAGTGCTTGGCACTTCCGTGATTTAAAAGGACGCCATCCATATGTCACTATCAAATCTGAGTCCCTGATTGGTCAAAATTCAACTTAGTCAACTTTCAATGTGTTTCACTGTGCGGGATTAAATTGTGGATCAACTTTGAGATCCATGTAAAAACTATGGCCGGACATTAAACATTTTAAAGCAAAATACAAGAAGTTATTGTCAACATGTAAGATAAGGAAAGGGCCCATGACACAAGTAAAGGTTACAACTTTAATATTTAGGTAATACATTTAATATATAACATATAAACAGTCTTAAAATTTGAACAGATAATAAATGATGCAACAATTATGTTTTTCTACTATGCAGCTTAATATTTATGTGTATGGAATTGTGTGTATAAAATAGAAGAATTGAAGCTCATCAAGAGAATGCCAAGAGTGTGTAAAGCAGTAATATAAGCAAGAGGTGGCTACTTTGAAGAACATAGAATATGACGTATTTTCAGTTGTTTCACACTTTTTCGTTATGGATATAATTCCACAGGCGTTAATTCACAGTTTTGCTGCCTTCAGTGTGACTCTACAATTTTCATAGTCATGAAAATAAAGAAAGCTCTTTGAATGAGAATGTGTGTTCAAACTTTTGGTCAGTACTGTGTGTGTGTATATTTATATATATATTTATATATATATAAATATACATGGATGACATCAAGATATATTCACCAGGATCTACAGTACTGACATTGGGATGTCATTCGGGCTTGAGAAATGCAGCCGGATGGTGACAAAGGTCAATTGCAGACATTGAGGACAGTTACAAGTACCTTGGAATTCCGCAGGCAAAAGGCAACCTGGAGCAGCCAACAAGGAAAACTGCAACAGCTTACCTCCAACGAGTAAGGCAAGTCCTGAGAAGCCAGCTCAATGGCAAAAATAAGACCCGGGCAATGAACAGCTACGCACTGCCAGTTATCAGATACCCTGCAGGAATAATAAGATGACCAAAGGAAGAGATACAGACCACTAAGTTAAAACACGAAAGATTCTCACCATGCATGGAGGGTTCCATCCCAAATCCAGCACCCTGAGACTGTATGCTAGCCGCAAGGAAGGAGGCCGAGGACTAATGAGCGTAGAAGCCACTATCCAGGATGAAACATCCAACATCCATGAATACATCAAGCTCAAGGCCCCAACTGACAGTGTACTCAGTGAATGTCTCAGACAATGGAGGGCAGAGGATACAGTGCGGGAGGACAGATCCTCATGGGAGGACAAACCCCAGCATGGGATGTACCACCGGGCCATAACTGAAGTGGCTGATATCAAGAAGTCCTACCAATGGCTAGAAAGGGCTGGCCTACAGGACAGCACTGATGCGCTCATCATCAATATGGTTATATTGTTCTCCAAACCATAAATGTTTCACGTCACAACTTATGAATATTTTTCATCTCCCACTGTCTTTTGAGCTATGCAAGTCATATCTATTGTTTATGTATATATGTTGAATAATTGTACACAAGCTTGGAATAAATCACACAAATCAAATCAATGCGCTTTCAAAGGATGCACATTTTGTACGTAGAGCCCAAAAATGTCTTAAAAACCTGAGTAGAAATACCTGATTGCATGAGATTTTAACGCACAAGTGGGAAACACACGTTTACGCATGCTAACATAGATTTTTAAGCTTTTTTCCCCGTCTAGTTCAAAGCTAACTTACAGGCAAACTGTCCCCCGAATAACCAGCTTTGGAATTACGTGACTTTTAGTTTTAGTCTTTGACTCACTTCAGCTTTTAGTTTTCTCCTTAGACAGTCATGTGTAAAACTAAATGAAACTAAATGAAGTGGAGGTATTTATAATCATTCTCTGCAAGTATGAACAGACATTAACAGTTACGGCAGAAGAGATGGTGAAGGTTCATCATCAGTGCATTTTAATAAGACACTTTACCCTTTAAGAGAATGCTTGGAAGAAGATTACCCATGTAAACTAAATATGTTTTTCATGCATAAAATGCACTGACTAAATATGAGAAAATGAATGAGTGACCTATCCCCCTCGTGTTCCGAGATCCCAAAGACTTTTATTGAGAACAAAACTGCTATTGCTCAATCAATATCTTTGTTTTTACTTTGTTTTTTTTTCTTTATTGCAAGTTTTGATTTGATTTTGATTTAAAATGGTTTATTTCAAGCAATCAAATAAGAATAGTACACAAAAACATTACAATATTCAATCGTACAATGACGTATCAAACTTGGGATAATTACACATAAAATTAAGTATTGCTTGAAAGGGAGTGGAAGGAAGCAAATTTATTTAATCCCACCCCTGTTCCACCGTAACCATTTTGTTACATGTGTTAGAGTTATTTAATTATCATTTGCTTACACCATAATATGATTGTCTCAGTTCTATCTTTCAGTAAGAAAACAATGCTCATGGTGGGCTGTGAGGAGCACGTGATGCTGTAGTATCGCGAGAGCCGACGAGAGGAGTGTGGTGAGTTTACTTGGCGGCGCGTAAGTTGTGAACAAACATTTTTGATTTATTTAATTACACCGCCATATTTAAATAATCCAGAAAGTTTAAAAAATAAAAATCTGAAAAAGTTTGTCAAGCATTTGCCAGCCTGGATGACCTGGAGGACCTGGAGGATCTGGAGAATTACATCGACGAGTGTTTCAATACCTGCCTCATGAAGAAATCCAACACCGCCACTCCGTCCACCAAACGCAACCGTCCCGAAGACTCCCCGGGGGCTGCCTCCTCCCCAGGCAGCAACATGAGTGATATCCTGGATTCAATTGATAAAAGGCTCTCCAGCCTTGATTGCCGTTTAAATCTGCTGGAGATCCTCCATAAGGAATTCCAAGGTCTGCGAGAGTCTCTGGAGTTCAGCCAACAGCAGGTGCAGGAGCTCGCAGCGGAGAACCAGGCCCTCAGAGAGACCGTGAAGACCTTGGGCCACGACACCGCCCGTCTCTCTGAGGAAAACCGATCCATCAAGGAAACCCTCCTGGATCTTCAGGCGAGGAGCATGAGGGACAATCTAGTGTTCGCAGGGATTCCAGAAGAGGCAGGGGAAGTCCCGGAGAACATTGTTAAGTCCTTTATAGAGGTCCAGCTGAAACTCCCCAAGGAAGAAGTCCAGAAGATCTCCTTCCACAGGGTTCACCGGCTCGGAGGAAAAAGGCCGGACAATCAGCGTCCCCGTCCTATTGTTGCTAAATTTGAACATTATAAACAAAAGATGCAGGTAAAAAGCAGAGGGCGCGAGCTGAAAGACACACATTATAGCGTGAATGATCAGTTTCCAGGCGAGATCCTCCGCCGTCGGAAAATCCTCTTCCCGCTGAGGAGGAAGCACCTGTCTGCTGGAGCACGCGCGGTGGTTGCTGTTGATAAACTTTTTGTGAATGGCAAGCTGTTCCGGGACCCAGAGGTAACACCCTGGCTGTGCTGAAGGCTTTCAGAGGCGCACTGACATCTGCGCTGCCCAGAAGAAACCCGCAAACTTATTTAACTGAATAGGAAATAATCGGATCATCAATAATCCACACCTCTCAGGAAAAGTGTTTTTTCTTTCTCTCACATTCATGTTTCTGTTGTTGTTTCGTTGTTTTTGTTTTTTGTTCTTTCTCTTTCCCTCTCTCTTTTCTCTTGTCCCCCCCCCTTCCCATGTCCTCATATGTGAATCAGGTAAAGTCAACGCAACCACGGTGAGTATTTATTTATGCACGGAACGGGCGCGCGCGCATACTAGCGCGCATAAGAGCATGCACACGCGATCCCGCACACACACGTTGATAAACTGCAAAAACCTCACTTAGGCTCACACAGGACGCACGTAACATGCAGCTCATAGCCAAGACACGTTCACCCACAACGCATAGCGCTTGTCAGTGTAGCAGGTACGCACAGCGGGCACGCGCACACGGACGGGCACACGCACTATTTAGCCTTGCACTCTCCCGGTTAGAACAGCTATGAGCAGTCTTAACATCGTTAGCTGGAATGTGCGTGGACTTGGTTCTGGGCCAAAGAGATTGAAAGTGTTAAATCACCTGAATGATCTTAAAGCAGATATAGCTCTGCTGCAGGAGACCCATTTATCTTTATCAGCTGGTCAACTCCTGTGCTGTTCCCAGTATCCAGCTATGTATTCTGCCAGTTTCAACTCCAAACAAAGAGGGGTTGCAGTTTTGATTAATAAAAATGTTACATTTACTCATAAGGATACAGTTACTGACCCAGAAGGCAGATTTGTAATCATTAATATATCCATTCAGAATAAAGACTTTTGCATCGCCAGCATCTATGGCCCGAATGTTGACGACTCTTCCTTCTTTCACAGATTCTTCACCTCACTCTCAGTTCACTCTGACTCCACAATCATTATAGGAGGAGACGTCAACCTTGTTTTGGACCCTGAACTTGACAGACTCAGCACAGCAGCAAACCAGCGTACATGGCAGTCTGCAAGTATTCTAAAGCAGTACATGAATGATCTGGGTCTCTGCGACGCTTGGCGCTCATGTCATCCAAGCACTAAGGGGTTCACCTTTTTTTCTCCAGTTCACCATTCACAATCTCGTTTAGATTATTTATTAGTCAGTAACTCCCTTTTGAAAGAAATTAAAAGTTCCAACATTCATCCAATTATTATCAGTGACCATGCACCAGTTTCTGTTACTATTTCAAGGGAAGTACCCAGACCCTCGGGTTCAACCTGGAGGTTTAATACGTCTCTGTTAAAAGACCAGGAATTTATTGAATTCTTTAAAAAAGAGTGGGCAACCTTCTTAGAATTCAACGATACTTCTGAAATATCACCAAGTATTCTTTGGGAAGCAGCAAAAGCAGTCATGAGAGGGAAAATCATCTCTTATTCAACGCATAAAAAACGCAAGGAGAAAGCAGATTTATTAGAATTAGGAAATAAAATAAAAACTCTGGAGACTGCTTATGCTGCTTCTGCACAGGAACACATACTGGGCGACATGAAAAATTTAAAGCTGCAGTTAAATGACATCATCAATAAACAAACACAATTCCAGATACAAAGGCTTCGACTGGAAAGATATGAAAACTCAAATAAATCTGGCAAATTTCTAGCTAATCAGCTTAAAATTAATAAAGAAAAATCAACAATCACTTCTATTATGGACCAAACAGGGAATGTCACCCATGACCCGGTAAAAATTAATAATGCGTTTAAAGACTTTTATCAAAACTTATACACTCCACAGATCAATCCATCAGAACAAAGCATCAACTCATTTCTCAACAATATAAACCTGCCCAAGTTAAACGAAGATCAAATCACAAATTTAGACTCTCCGCTCTCGTTGTCTGAGCTTCATGAAGCTCTGTTACTTATGCCTAATGGTAAAGCACCAGGGCCTGACGGCTTTCCTGCAGAGTTTTATAAGGAATTCTGGGAACAACTGGCACCAACGTTTTATAAAACGGTAAAATTTATCAATGAAAGCCAATCTCTACCACCTAACATGAACTCTGCCAACATTATCCTTCTTCTAAAACCAGACAAAGACCCCACGAGTCCTTCAAGCTATCGCCCCATTTCTTTAATTAATGCAGATGTAAAAATTATCTGCAAAGCACTAGCACAGAGAATAGAAAAAGTCACTCCTCACATAATTGACTTTGATCAAACTGGATTCATCAAAGGCAGACACTCGGATGACAATGTCCGCAGACTCGTTAACATAATAGACTTTGCCACCATCAAAAACCAGGAAATGACTATACTATCACTGGATGCTGAAAAAGCCTTTGATAGAGTAAATTGGAAGTTCCTCATTGCTGCCCTCCATAAGTTTGGGTTTGGAGAATCATTCATCAATTGGATCAAAATATTATATCACAACCCCAATGCATCAGTTAGAACTAATAAACAGACTTCCAACAGGTTTTTTCTTGGAAGAGGAACTAGACAGGGTTGCCCACTCTCCCCCTCGCTTTTTGCAATATTTATCGAGCCTCTAGCTGCAGCAATAAGACAGAATGAGAGTATTAAAGGAATTAAAACCAAACACAGCCATCATAAAATTAGTCTCTATGCAGATGACATATTACTGTTTTTAAGTAATATACATTCTGTTAATGAAACGGCAACAATCATTAATGAATTCTCTTCTATATCAGACTATTCCATTAATTGGAATAAATCTGTTTTATTACCACTGAACAGTAATGCGGAGCAAGGACTCACAATACCAGTTAAATCAGGCAATATAAAATATCTAGGTATTTATTTTTCCCCCAAAATATCAGAACTGGTGCTGCTAAACTACACCCCATTACTGAAAAACATACAGGACGACCTAACACGCTGGACCAACCTGCCTTTGTCCCTTATGGGCAAGGTAGCCACGGTTAAAATGAAAATCTTACCCAAAGTTAATTATCTCTTCTCAATGATTCCCACACAACCGCCATTAAAATGGTTCAAAACATTAGACTCATCCATATCAAGCTTTCTATGGAACAATAAACCTGCAAGAATTAGTCTAAAAACTTTAAAATCTGCAAAAAGCTGTGGAGGATTAGAATTACCTAACTTCCACAATTACTTTCTTGCAAATAGATTACAATACATCTTAAAATGGTTAAAAAATAATCCAGAAACCAACTCATGGTTAGACTTGGAACAGGCGTTATGTGGAAAGATCAACCTGTCAGATCTTCCATTTATTAGTCAAATAGTTAAAAAACAGGATTGTTTCAAAAGTATTAATATAAATGCCACTTTAACAGCCTGGTGGGAATTTCTCAAAATATCAAAATCATCAATTCAACCGTGCAAAATGACACCCATCTGGAACAACCCAGACATCCTCATAAACAAAAAAATTATCCACTTCCCAGCTTGGCAAGCAGGGGGCATAAAACAACTAGAGCACATAATTATTGATAGAAGATTCATAACTCCCCAGGAACTTCAAGACAAACATGGAATATATAACTTCTTGGAATATCAGCAACTTAAATCAATTATTACTAAAAAGTTTAAATACAGAGACAACGATTTAAAGCTACCAGATGTAGTTACCACTCTGATCAATTTCTCAATGAATAAAACTCTCTCCAAAATATACAAACTTTTATGTAATTTAGATAACAATATTTCACTTCCGACAACAAAATGGGATGCGGATTTGAGCATCAGCACAGATGAAAGTTTTTGGTCAGAACTTTGTCTAAACACCTTTAAAATGACAAAAAATCCAAATCTGCAGCTAATCCATTTCAAAACTCTTCACAGAATTTACTACACTGGACAGAGGATGTTCAAGATGGGTCTCAGTAACTCAGACATTTGTCAGCACTGTGACAGTAATCTACCCGACAATTACATGCATGCACTATGGTTCTGCACGCCTGTCCAGGCTCTCTGGCAGCAGGTATGTGCCGATCTATCAGTCTGGCTTAAGGTTTCAATCACAGCTTCACCGTCACTTTGTGTGCTTGGTGACATGAGTGCCATCGATGTAGAAGGAGGATTAGGCTCTATCATTTTCATAACTCTTTGCATTGCTAAAAAAACTATTTTAATAAATTGGAAAAGCAAAAAAAATATAAATATAAGTCAACACAGAAATCTGCTGCTTGATCATATCAGCTTGGAAAAAATGTCAGCCCAAAGTTCAAGTAACTTTGAAAGAATTCGGTCTCTCTGGTCTCCCATAGCTAACTCCGTGACTTAGGGGGTGGGGGGGGCATGGTCGTCGCTGCTCCTTGCCCTTCTGCCGTGGGCCGGGGTGGGGGTCGGGGCCTCCGGTGCCTGGCCGGGGGTGGTGGGGGCTCCGTTGGTCGGGGGGGCGGGTCCGGCGCCTGGGTGGGGCGGCCTGGGGCGCTGCGTGGTCCTCTGGGCTTGGGTGTGGGGGTGCGTGGTGGGGGGGGTGGGGTGGTGGTCTGGCTTGGCTTGGGGGGGTGGTCCCTTTGCCTGTGCTGGGGGGGGTTGGCGGGGGGCGCTGCTCGGGGGGGGGGGCCCAGCGGCGCTGGATGGGCTTCCCGTCTACACCTGGGGCTGGGATCGGCCCTTCCCTGGCTCTGGGGCGGGACGGGACAACCCTCTTGGGGCCCCCGGTCGCTCTGGGTGTCATCCGCTTCGGCTGCGGGGTCTGGGGGTGGGGTGGGGTGGGGGTCTTGTCGGCCCTGTCCTGTGGGGGGGCATTCTGGGGGAGGGGGGGGGCCACTATTGGTACGGGGCAGGGGGGGTTGACGGGTCGGGGTCTCCGCTGAGGCCATCGGCGGTTTCCCCGGCCGGTTGGCTGCCTCGGTCCCGTCGAGGCCTGACCAGAGCTCTTCTAGGGCCGGCGTTTGGGGGTGGGGGCCTGGGCTTGCTCCGGGGGGGGCCGGCGCTTTCTGGCTCCCCTCTCTCTGTGTGGGGGTGGTGGTGCTGGGCCTGGGGTGTCTGCGCCTCCGGGGGTGGGGCCCCGGGGCTGGGTGGGCCTGGCCCCCTTGCTGGGGGGGGGGGGGGGGCGGGGGACGGCTGTTTGACCACCGGGGGACAGTCTATCATCTGTCCCCAACTTACCCCCTTCCTCATATAACCTCATAATAGGGTGAGGGGGTGGGGGGCTTAGCCTGCGATGAGCCTTGGGGGGGGGGGTTTACTAGGCAGTGACCCCCCTCCTGTGGTTGCCGTATGGAGTGGGCCCCCCCTCTTTCGGTTTTATTTGCACCTTAGACATGTAGGGCCCTTGGTAGGGGGGGTGCTTGGACATCACTGCCAGCAAGCAGCGGATGTCCTCCTAGCACCCTACCCGCCAATTTTAACCGCACCTTAGACATTTAGGGCCCCTTGGTGGGGAGGGTGAGGGGACGTCACTGTGAGTAATCAGGAGACGTCCCCTTAGTGCCCTACCCGCCAATTTTAACCGCACCCCCCTTAGTACACACACCCCTCCCCCCTCAATATATACATCCCAACATAAACACACACACATGCACACACACACACTCTCTCAAACACACATACACGCACACACATTTTGCAAGGAAGGTGGGACCTAGGACCATCTGTCCCCTGCCTCTTCCCTGGTGGGGGGTACGGGCCCCTTTGCAACGGCGGCTGTGTCCCCGGGGTGCTGGCTTCCTGGGCCCGGCGGTGCTCTCTCCGCGCGGTGGGGGGGTTCACATTACATCTGAGCCGGGGGTGTTCGTGTCCCTGGGGGGTGGGTTCTGGTCCTTGCTCCTGAGTGCTGGGCCCCGCCAAATTTCCAACTGTGGCCGAGCCTGGTCGGGCCATATTTACAACACCCCTTGTGGGCCCTCTTTTTTCCCCGGGGTTCCCCCCTCCTGGGCGGGGGCGGCGGGCCCCTGCCTCGCTCCTCCCTGGACCAACCGTTGGCCGGGCGGATGGCTGCCTGGAGTGCGGAGTGGGTCTCCCTTGGGGGGTCCTGGCCCGTACCTGGGGTTGGGGCGGGGGGATGCCCGGAACTCCTGGGTGGTGGTGGGGTGCTCGTCTGGGGCTGTGGGCGTCCTTCTCCGGTGGGGCCCTGCGTTGGGTTCTCCCGGCGCGGCGGGGGGGCTGCTCTCCTGGTTGGGCTGGGGCGGCGCCCTCTTTCCCTCCGTGCCTCCCTGCTCTCTGGCTCTGGGGGCCTTGCGGCGGCCCTGCTGGCCCTGGCCTGGGTGGCGGGCTTGGTCGCCCGGGCGGCGGTTGTTCCCTGCCGGTTCCCGTGTGGTGTTGGGGGGAATCCGGCTGCCGCTGCTGGTGCGGTGGGGGTCTTGGGCACTCTCCCTCCTTCTTTTCACGTTCCACCATCCATTTTAGAAGAACATAAACACTCACCTGAGCACAGGTGTCAGCTCAACAGACTGAATGACTGAAATATTTCACACTAGTTGGTTTTAAGGCATAAGTATGCGTGTGAACACTATCTGTTTTGTGTACATGTCGACAGGTGGACATTTTTGCAACTAACAGGTGTGTTTATAACATTTGAGTGTGTGTGTGGACAGGCTCCGCCCTTTTTTTTTGTTTTTTTTTTTACATTTGAACCTTACCATAATGATTAACAACCAGTAAACTTGTTGCTTTATGCTGCTTCATGGTCTTATCCCCCTTCCCCTCCTATTATCACCCCCTACCCCCCCTCTCTCTAACGTCCCTCTTTCTTCTTCCCCTCTTTCCTTTTCCGTCCGGTCCAACACCAAAGATTTTCAGACATGTTTGAAATTAATAAAGTTTGGCTAAAAAAAAAAAAAAAAAAAAAAAAAAAAAAAAAGAAAACAATGACCTGAAAAGTTCTGATTATACAAGAATTTGATTTTCCTGTTGCTCCTGATTAAATGACCCACGTTCATGTCTGCAACCTTCAGTTTTCAATAAAAAGAGACTGATAAACTGGGAAGGCAGAACTCCTCTTTGACAGTTCGCGCTGTCACAGACCGATTCTCCTTCTGCAGAAGTCTAGCAAAAGTTCTCATCTCCTGTGTGGTTTTTCTCTTTATTAAAGAAAAAGTCAGAACCCTGACATCTGGTTGCCGCGACTCAACATACCCACCGGTGGTGAACTGAGGATACCGTGCTGAAGCTGTGCGCACACCCGGACAATATAGGCTGTCCGGAATAAAGTCCCGGAAGGTGAATTCTTTTTGGATTCTTCAATCCAATCCAAAAGTAATGGATTCTGAAGTAGTGGATTCTTTTATTCTTTTTTTAATTTTCACTTCTGTATTACTTTCGAGAGACCAACATATAAAATACAATAGTTTTACATAACATTGAAACATGATCTTGAAATTTTGTTCTACATACGTGCCCTGTGAACCAGAAAAAAAAAACAAAATCACAATACAACAGACAGGCATTCACAATATGAACTTGTGTGTGTGTGTCTGTACATATACACAGCACATGAGCGACATGTCATCACACTGGTCATGCTTGTCTTGACATGGTCACTTGAGTCACTGCCATCCTAGTGGGCGCTGGCACTGTCTTTATGTTTTCTGCAGACAGTTTTGCCTGACGCATATTTGGGGATGAAGACCAATGTATTTCACCATTCTTTGATATGAATGTCTTGCTTGGTGGAACAGGAATAGCAATTCCCTCATCTGGTTCATAATCATAATCATTGGAATCAGAATTTAGCTCAAGATGGTCTTCTTCTGATCATGATCAGTGATGACTTCCACAGCCTCCTGGATTGTCATCTTTCTGCTTCGGTTGCTCATTTTGTAAAGGTGCCACTCTGCCTTACAGAGTGTAATGTTGCAAGGACTGTCATGCAGAGAATCTTTAATATGTTTTGCCCTTTCCCTGTTGATTTTCAACTGAATGCGGGTTGAGTTTTCCCGCAAGAACATAAATGGTTCCTGTCAAAAGTCATAACACCTATGCACCTGTGTGTGTCTATGTGTGTGATTGGGGTGGAATATGTCGCACAGCTGCAAATAAAGAAATACTAACACTTACAAGACATCCTTGTACCTCGTACCTCCTCCGGGTCAAATTGACCGCTGAGTCAAATTGACCCGGACTGTATCTATGTGATATAAACATGCAGGGGGGTTGTCAAATACACTGACCAAAAATATAAACGCAACACTTTTGTTTTGGCTCCCTTTTTTGATGGTATGAACTCAAAGATGTGAAACATTTTCCACATACACAAAATAACCAGTTCTCTGAAATATTGTTCACAAATCTGTCTAAATCTGTGATAGTGAGCACTTCTCCTTTGCCAAGACAATCCATCCCACCTCGCAGGTGTGCCATATCAAGATGCTGATTAGACAGCATGATTATTGCACAGGTGTGCCTTAGACTGGCCACAAGAAAAGGCCACTCTGAAATCTTCAGTTTAGTTTTATTTAGGGGGTCAGGGGACTCAGACAACCAGTCAGTATCTGGTGTGACCACACATCTCCTTCACATAGAGTTGATAAGGCTGTCTATTGTGGCCTGTGGAATGTTGGTCCACTCTTTTCAATGGCTGTGCGAAGTTGCTGGATATTGGCAGGAACTGGAACGCGCTGTCGTATACGCCGATCCAGAGCATCCCAAACATGATCAATGGGTGACATGTCCGGTGAGTATGCTGGCCATGCAAGAACTGGGATGTTTTCAACTTCCAAGAATTGTGTACACATCCTTGCAACATGGGGCCGTGCATTTTCATGCTACAACATGAGGTGATTATGTTGGATGTATGGCACAACAATGGGCCCCAGGATCTCGTCACGGTCTCTCTGTGCATTCAAAATGCCCTCAATGAAATGCACCTGTGTTCGTTGCCCATACCATAACCCCACCACCACCATGGGCTACTCGATCAACAACATTGACATCAGAAAACCGCTCACCCACACAACGCCACACACGCTGTCTGCCATCTGCCCTGAACAGTGTAAACCGGGATTCATCCGTGAAGACAACACCTCTCCAACGTGCCAGACGGCATCGCATGTGAACATTTGCCCACTCAAGTCGGTTATGACGACGAACTGGAGTGTGGTCGAGACCTCGATGAGGACGACGAGCATGCAGATGAGCTTCCCTGAGACGGTTTCTGACAGTTTGTGCAGAAATTCTATGGTTATGCAAACAGATTGTTTCAGCAGCTGTCCGAGTGGCTGGTCTCAGATGATCTTGGAGGTGGACATGCTGGATGTGGAGGTCTTGGGCTGGTGTGGTTACACGTGGTCTGTGGTTGTGAGGCAGGTTGGTCTCGAAATTATTTAGATCGAGGGAAATCCCTTTAGACATGAGAAATGATTCCACTATGTCTTCCAGAGACACTCTACAGAGTCTTTTTAAGGTTTTTGAAGTCACCTGTTGCTTGGTTTTTCTTAGGGGTCATGGTCAGCTCTCTTTTTTGTTGGATAAATCAACTTTTAAGTCACTTGAAGATAGTTGTATAGCTACCGTGAGCCACACACGTCCGTGCTGTAACCCGGAACCAGGAAAAAAGCAAGGTATTAAAGTTATAAACTGACCAATCAGAGGCCTCAACAAAAAGTGTGTAATTAATGCAATTTTAATCTTAATTATCTTTATACGGGATAACTGTCTCTGGTTTTATATACATGGTTGGCGTGCAGTCATATTTTTTACAGAGAAAACCACAGCACAAGAAGAACAGCAACAACAGCAACTGACAACACACACTTTCAAATTATAAACAGTTTATTTGCAAAGCTTTAACCTTGAAGGTGCATAGAGAACTATGAATTGGGTTTTATCTGACAACTGTGTGCACTATAAAAATACAATTGTATTTATTAGCATTTTAATAAAATTTAGTTTTTCTTGTGTTTTTGCTGTCTGAATTTAGCATTGCACAGTGTCAGTACAGTCCTACATGTGTGTGGAAATGTGAGGAAGATGAGGAAATGAAGAAAAAATGGGGGAATTCATGCAGTTACAAAGTGGAAGTGAGAGTGAGTGATTCTGACATTCACACAGAAAAAAGGTGGAAGAAGAGTCTGATTGATGGGTTGTCTCCCAGGACTGTGTTTCAGGGGGGTTGGGGATCCAAGCTTCAGCCACAGAAGCGTGTAATAACTGCTAAGGAATTTTAATGGCCTCAAAGCCCCTTAGAGATCTCGTTTTGAGTCCCCTGCTCCTCTCCATTTCCTCCTCATCCATTTCACCTCTGTTAAACTGTATCTTTGCTGCCATTCCAATTGTCAGACTTCCATTTCTCTTATTTTCCTGCACTGTTCGCTTCTCAACGCTCAGCTCAGCTTGGGTAAATAAGCTCCTGCCTGCACACTCTGACCGTTTTGTCTCCAAAGCTTTCAGAGAGCTGTGAATCTCACATTCTCACCCAAGGCTCAAAGCCTTGCTTTCCTGCAGAGACAGAAAATCACATATAGGACTGGCTGGAGCAAACCACCACCCGTTTCTCATTTGGAACAAAAGAATGGTGAATGTAACGAAGGCATTTACCATTGTTTTGTTATGTAACTAAGGCATCATGTAATGTACCAGTTCATGGAGCTTTGCTTTAACTGTGTTCTGTGTTTCACTAAAACATTTTTATTCTATTCTATTTTAAAACATGCTTAATCCAACCGGAGTCATTACAATTGTATGTGTCACAGTACTACATTTGTTGGGTGAATTCCAATAGTTAATACTATAAAGCACATATGTTAAAGTCATATCCAGCCTACAGATTATTTTAAATTATATTAAACTCCTAAAAAAAACGGATTCCGTAAAAAACGAAGAAACCTCAGGGGTGTCCACAAGAAAGAGAGATCCTCCCCCAGGACGGACAGGTAATGTACCAGAACTAATAGAGAAGAATTAACTTATCTAACCCTACAACTACATATTTAAAGTCCAGCAAATGATCTTATCTAGATGAATTTGGGGAACGGCTGGGGGCGCGAGACGAGTTGAGACGGGATCCATAGCCAGGTGTAGGTGTAGCAGCAGTAGTAGAGGCGAGCCACAGACGAGCTACACGGTCAGGTAGGCTTTTTCCGGTTCCGGGTTACAGCACAGGGGCTTGTGGCTCACAGGGGCTAAACAACTATCTTCAAGTGACTTAAAAGTTGATTTTCTCCAAAAAAAGAGAGCTGACCATGGCCCCTAAGAAAAACCATGACTACGAATAACTTAAAAAGACTCTTGACGATATCCAAGCTGCTTTGTATCCTTTCATGGAGCAAGTGACCGCTAAGCTGACTCCTCTCAGGGAGCTAATGGAAGACTTCCGAAGATTCCAAGCTCAAAACGTGCAAAAAGATAACCGGGTCGACATTCTGGAAAAAAGACTGGACGATGTGGAACATCAAGCAAGGATGAATAATGTCATTCTCACTGGAGTACCGGTCAAACCTCGTGCCAAGCTAAATGCAGCTGGAGATAGCATTGCTAATGCTAATAGCGCTAGCATTGCTAGAAGTTCTTTTGAAACGGGGAGCAATGGAGAGTCTTTGGAACACCAAGTGGAATCATTTCTCACGTCTAAAGGGATTTCCTTGGATCTAAATACCATCGAGACCTGCCAGCCGCTCACCCAGGAGAAAGGAGACGGATAAACCAGCGATCCTCATCAGGTTTGTGAATCAAAAACACAAGCTAGCTCTGATGAATCAAAGGAGGAATCTGAAGGGATCTGCTGTTTATCTAAACGATCATCTGACCAGACGGAATGCTGAAATCCCCAAACATGCCAGGCTTCTCAGGAAACGTAAGCAGATTGAGAAAACCGGACAGGTCCAAAGTTCTGGTTGTTAACACCATGAGGGATTTTGAGAAGTGTTTGATCACGGACGTCTGAAAAAACATGCAGTAATAATTTAAAGAGCCAAATATAATTTCAAGAAATATGGCGCCTGGGTTCATCGCTTACTCCAAAAGTCTGAAGTGACTCTGATTTTCAGCAATTTCTGACCTGCAGACAACTTGACCTCAACTTTCATACATGACCTTTATAAGTAACATAATCTGCATATATTTTGGATAAATGATCTGCATTTGTCATGTTGATTTCTAAAAGTAATTTTTACACAATTTAAGTAATTCATCTTTGTCATGTGCTTTATTGATATTTCAGGATTCTTTATTCTGTCTGATAAAAGCTAGGAACCGGATAATGATAAATCCTGTAAAAAATGGTTACAGTAGAACAGGGGTGGGATTATATAAATTTGCTTCCTTCCACTCCCTTTCAAGCAATATTTATTAATATGTCTAATTATCCTTAGTTTGATTTGTCATTGTATGAATGTATAACTGATGATTGTATTGTTTTGAGTGTATTATTCTTATCTGATTGCTTGAAATAAACCATTAAAAAAATCAAAAAAAGGTTATAGGATCATGGATGAGCCAACTGGAATCTGGAAGCACTCCCCAGGAGGGGAGTGGGAAAGAGGGACATGAATCGCACTGCACCAAACAAAGGGAAGGAGAACTAAATGATAAATAAATGATCCAAAATAGAGAAGAGAAGGAAAGTAGAAGTAGGCGAGAAAAGAGAACAGAA
The DNA here is from genome assembly GCF_053564925.1 of Oryzias latipes. Classification (NCBI taxonomy): domain Eukaryota; kingdom Metazoa; phylum Chordata; class Actinopteri; order Beloniformes; family Adrianichthyidae; genus Oryzias; species Oryzias latipes. The sequence goes on along the minus strand of NC_136241.1, from coordinate 23,558,519 downwards.
CCCCAGTGCACCATAGTTTCTCCAGCTTCAAACTTCTAGCAGCCTACTAACAACTTTATTGTTATTGTTAAGTTTAATTTAAACAAATTAACAGCAAGGTAAATATTCTCTGAACACTAGCTAGTCTAACAATAAGCCTGTCCAAAGAGGAATGTTTTAAGTCTAACTTTGAATGTGGAAACTGTGTTGGCCTCTCTTACATGAGCTGGGAGCTTATTCCATAAAACAGGTGCTTGGTGACTAAACGCTCTACCTCCAACTGTTCTTTTAATAAATTCTGGGAACCACAAGCAGTCCTGCATTTTGCGAACGAAGTGCCCTATTTGGTTGGTAGGCACTATGTGGTCTTGAATGTAGGACGGGGCCATACCATGTAAGGTCTTATAGGTTAACAATGGCTAACAAAGAATTACAGTAATCCAGTCGAGACGTAACAAATGCATGGAAGAGTTTTTCGGCATCACTTTTGGAAAGTATATTTCTGATCTTAGCAATATTCCACAGGTGAAAAAAATGCAGTTTGACATACTTGAGATATGTGAGCTTCAAATGATAAATCCTGGTCAAATAAAACGCCTAGGTTTCTAACTGTGGAAATGGAGGCTTACCGCATCCAGGGGGACTATCTGAGCAGACAAAGCATCTCTGAGGTTTTTAGGACCAAGTATAATGACCTCAGTTTTTTCTGGGTTCAGGAGGAGGTAATTAATTGTCATCCAGGTCTTGATGTCTCTGATGTAGGCATTCAGTTTCTCTATATAGTAATTTTCTTCAGGTTTAATAGATAAATACAACTGTGTATCATCTGCATAAAAGTGAAAATAAATGCTGTGTTTCCTGATTATGTTTCCTAAGGGTAGCATATATAGCATTAACAGGATTGGTCCTAAAACTGAGCCCTGTGGGACTAGTTAACTCGAGTGCAATGACAGGACTTTCCATTTACATTAATAAACTGGTACCTCTCGGATAAATAGGATTCAAACCACTGGAGGGCAGATCCTCTGATCCCAATGTCATGCTTTAATCTTTGGAGTAAAATACTGTGGTCGATAGTGTGAAAGGCTGCACTGAGGTCTAATAGGACCAGGATAGAAAGTAGTCCCTTTTCTGAGGCCAATAACAAGTCATTAGAGACTCTAAGTAGTGCAGTTTCCGTACGGTGGTGAAAATCTTCAAAATGGCTAATGTCCTGTAGGTGGCGGTAAAGCTGCTTAACTACAACTCTTTCTAGGATGTTTTGAAATAAAGGGGAGGTTTGACATTGGTCTAAAGTTGGCCAAGTTGCTAAGATTTAAACTGGACTTTTTCAGAAGAAGTTTAACAACTGCATATCTAAAAGACTGTGGCACATGACCCATTTCCAGAGAGGTATTTATTATCGTTAATATGGAATCACTAATTAAGGGGAAGGTTTCTTTTAAAAGCCTTGTGGGAATTGGGTCTAACAGACAAGTTGAAGATTCGGAGGACGTAATAACTAATGTTATTTCCGCTTGATCCACAGCAGTGAAGCAGTCTAATATTACAGAGGTTTCTATGGATGCCTCCACTTCTACCGCTTCAGCCTGCTCTGAGCTAATAGTAGGAATAACTTGATTCAACTTATGTCTAATATTTGCAATTTTACTTTCGAAAAATTTAAGAAAATCATCAGACCTGAGAGAAACAGGAATATGTGGTTCTACTGAGCTCTGACTGCGAGTTAATCTAGCAATTGTCCTAAAAAGAAATCTTGGATTATTTCCATTCTCTGGTATTAAGGTTGAAAAGTACTGGGTTCCAGCACTACGCAGAGCTTTTTTATTATTTACAAGGCAATGTTTCCAGGTGTTCAGAGACTGCTCTGAACCGGAGCTGCGCCATTCTCTTTCCAACTTTTGGGTTACTTGTTTAAGAGAACGTGTTTCAGCATTAAAGCACGGACAGCAGGCCCAATCCCAATGTATGTGTGACTTACACTACAATATTAGCTACAAATCCCATCATGCAGTGCGCCAGCTGCCTTGCTGCACCAGTTTTGCCAGAATCAACAATTTCCTAATTGGACGGTTTAGATTCTAAATTTCCTTCTAAAACACGTCTCAGCAGGGAAATGCGGTCAGGGGAGGCAGGTAAGCCAGTGCCTCACCTGTAAAGTATCCTCTCCATTGTGAGGAACCAATAATAAAATAAAAATATTTCCACTTCTCTAAATTTAATTTTTAAATGGCTTTTGATTGTTTTTAGCCTCAAAATCGCTGTATTTTGAATGTTTTCTTTACAATTATGGTGCAGACTGCAAGGTAAAATAATGGATGGGGCGCAGCCTCGATTGCGCAATCCCTAACAAACTGGATCTTCAGCAAATGCTAATAATATAATTATTTATTAACTATTTATACATTGTAGACATTTTTAATACATGTCTTTTTTTGTAGTATGTGGTTTCTTTGGTGTTTGTATCTGACATATAGCTGCACTGAAAAGACAGACGGTGATGCAGGCAGTAAAACAGCTGTGTCTTTTCATTAATAAATAAACAATAGATCATTTGGTTAGGAAAATATATAGAAGTCTTTGGAAGGATTTTTACTGTCGGTGTTGTATAAACTTTCAAAGCACCAAATATTTTTGGAGTAATATAAAGTAATGAAGTTATTTGGTTTAGTTTTTAAAGTTTTACTAACACTCCAAAAAAATCTTCACTACAACAGGTTTTTAAAAAAAAATCAAATCACTCACATAGACGTTACACAAAGAGACAGGACATCACACACTAAATAGAAATGAACTTGATGCTAAAAAAACTACGCCAAAAGTCCAGCTCTGATAAAACAACACAAGAGCAAAGAGATTTGTTTTTGCTGAAAAGAACACATTTTATCTTTTATCTCCAGGCTTTGTTTGTTTTGCAGCATGTTCATATTTGTATACTTTTGACAGGATATTTTTTATGGAGAGCAAAACCTTTTGGGATATTTACAAGGTTTGTAAGGTATGTATATATATAAAAAACGCCCCTCTCACCCTTCTGCGGGTGGTTTCTCACCCAAGCTCGGGTCTTCTACCAGTGGCCTGGGAGCTTGAGGGTCCTGCGCAGTATCTTAGCTGTTCCTAGCACTGCGCTCTTCTGGACTGAGAGGTCTGAGGTCTTTCCAGGTATCTGTTGTAGCCACTCCTCCAGCTTGGGGGTTACTGCCCCGAGTGCTCCAATTACCACAGGCACCACTGTCACCTTTACTTTCCATGCTTTCTCCAGTTCTTCTCTGAGTCCCTGGTATTTCTCGTTTCTCATGTTCCTTCTTCCTTATGTTTCCATCGCTTGGCGCTGCCACATCCACCACAACGGCTTTCCTCTATTCTTTTTCCACCACTACAATGTCTGGTTGGTTCGGCATTACCATCCCATCAGTGTGGATCTGGAAGTCCCTCAGTATCTTTGCCCTCTCATTCTCTACCACCCTCGGGGGTGTTTCCAATTTTGACTTTGGGGTTTCTAGTTCATATTCCTGGATACAGGAAAATGTGTGCAGAATATGAACTAGAAACCCCAGGAAAATATTCCAGCCTCTTGATTGTGGCGCTCCATGTATGCTTTCCCTGCCAGCATCTTACACCCTGCAGTCATGTGCTGGATTGTTTCAGGTGCCTCTTTACACAGCCTACATCTTGGGTCTTGTCTGGTGTGGTAGATCTGAGCCTCTATCGCTCTGGTGCTCAGGGCTTGCTTCTGTGATTCACGTGAATGGCATTGAGTCATAGGGTTTCTTGTAATCAATCCAGGCTGTGCACAGGTTGGTGTGTCGTGACCTGCAGTTTTGAGTGACTGTTCTGTGAACCAGGAGTTGGTGTTTGGCTCCTCTGGAGTCTTTAGCAATGCCCTTGTGTGTGTTGCTCTTGTATTGATCCATGTGCCTATTTATCTTGGTTGCAATGATCCCTGACATGAGCTTCCATGTTGTGGAGAGACAGGTTAATGGCCGGTGGTTGGATGGGACTGCACCCTTTGAGGGATCCTTCTGGATCAGTATCGTTCACCCTTCCGTTAGCCATTTTATTGTCTTTTTCTTTTAACGTTTTCTTTATTTCTAACTTGTTTAAGGTTTGATTGATCCTGGATTAATATTCCTGTCTGTTATATTTATATTTATTTATATATTTTTATTAATATTTATGTTTAAAAAGTTGAATTTTTAAAGTTTAAAAGCTTAAAAATATTTTTTTTATATGTTCAATAAATGTTTATCTTACTCAGTCTGAGACCTAAGTTTTGTTTTGGATTATGTGCCATAGTTTGACATCCCTGCTATTTGATATGTTTTTCTTTTCTTTGTTAACCTTTATTTTAGCAGGAAGTCCCATTGAGATAAGATCTCTTTTTCAAGGAAGACCTTGGCCTAAAGGCACTATCACAATGAAAACATACTGTTAGATAAATAAATTGATCTAACTGATCATATAATACCGAAAGCAACTTGGGTCTTGAAATAGTCAAATCAGACATTACGTACTTCCATTTAATCTACAATTATGACTGTAGGAAGTAGTGGGCATGTGGGCTGTACTTAAATAGCACTTCTCTACCTTTTGGTATGCAAAGCTTTTTTCACACTGATTATCACCAACCCACACATCTTTGATGCAAGTTTATTGAAAAATCCATACAGAAATTAGCTGTATTCTAGCAATACAGTGCCATACTTTTAACTGTTGTCCATTCTTCCTTTTTCAGACCCCGCTATATCCCTTTCAGGATCACTGGGTTGCTGGACCAGGGCGTTCCTGCCGAGCCAAGAGCACAAATCACGGTGCCACTTCATAGGCCAGCTGTAATCCAATGTAGGAGAAACATGAAGGTAGCAGGTCCTGTGGTGGACTGGACCTAAATTGTCTCAGTGTTCCAATGTCTCAGTGTGCTCAAGTCTGGGCTTTTTACCTATGAAAATCTCTATGGTCAAGTCAAAGCAGCAAAATGTGGAAATGTTGTATTGCCTTATAAAGGAGGTCAATAAAAATACAAAATGTAACGTGTAATGCATACACTGCTTTCAAATTAATTTATTTTAAGCATTATGCAGTTCACCAAAAGTTTTTTTTTTTTCACTCCAAGTAAACACATTTTAATGACAATGAAAAGAAATGACCAAGAAACATTTTGCTTTACTTTCAAGTAGTTTAAAACCCTTGTGCTATCTTAGATGAACCCACCCTTACATTGACATGTTCTCCCTACCATGACAAAGGTGGATAAAGGTGGAAAGATTTCATGTACCGGTAATCCATGGACACCAGTGAAGATCATATATCATTGAAGAAAAAAGGTTCAGAGCACTGTCTAGTGGGTCTAGATGACCCAACTCCCATTGGTAAAGTGCCTATGATAGCACAAGGGTTATTGTTTTTTTGAGTGAAAATCAAATCTGCCACAGATTTGTTTGATCACTACGGATCAGCTGAAAAGACAAGGCCAAACTCTGCAAACTCTTATTGAGTCAATTCCACCAATATTATTTGATTGTTAGGTTACTTCCTTAGTAAAATGAGTTCAGATTTTTTAAAACACAGAATATTTTTGCTTAACAGTTTTGTAACTAAACACGTTGATAACCGTAATTATAAACTTTATTAATGAGCCTTTCAATACCTACGTTACAGTACTAGTGAAACTACTGCCTGAAAATCATTGAAATGACAGTGATAATTTTAACAGGGTATATTTCCAGTAATGCACTGTGTTTCCAATTTATAGCAGGATGCTGTAAAATATCAAAACTAAACTGTTATTTTAAAGTGATGCACCGTAATAATTAAATACAGTACACTTAGGCAGTGGTCTCCAACCTTTTTCAGGGTGGTTCAATGTCACACAATACTTTCACGGACTGTCTTAACGGGGCTGAAGTTGACTTTAATTTTTAGCTTTGGTTTCTGATAAAAGCTGTTTTTCAAATGCTACTATAAGAAATTTTGTTTAAAAAAAATCTGAAAACACTAGTCGATTTTTTTTTTTTGCAGATGACGAGGATTCAGTGAAGGGAAATTTGTAGACGTTTTTTCTGTTTTTTCTCAGTCTGACTAGGCTCTGTGCTCGGAGTGGAACAACTGGACATAACGGCCACAGTGGCTGAGCATTGCGGAATGTAAACAGAGAGCCGCAGACAAATGTAGAGCACTGATGAGACAAAGCAACTCACTCATATTTACTTGGATGAATGCAGGCTCATTAAAACTACTTTTAATGTGATACACTCACGTTTTAACGCAATACACTTCTCACACTGATTTTCTCAGAATCTATATGTCATAAAAACTTAGCGCTTCTTGGTCACCTTCTCCTCAATAGCCCCCTTTGCAGCTCAAAATTGGTCAGCGAAAAATACAGTTGTAATAAGTGAACTTTCCCGACAAGAATTGCAAAGCATAGGACGTTTGGCTGTTTGACGACTCAAAGCCAAAACCCCCTAAGGTTGGTAAAAGTGTTTCCCTTTTCACAATAATAGAGCTTTAGAATCCAACCAACTGTAGGTAATCGGTAGAAAAAAAGAGTCCATTTAAAGACATGAGTTTTCAGCCCACTACTAAACATCCAACATCACAAGTCACACCCACTCAATTTCACGTGTTGAGCTTCATTCATACAGACATAAGCCGCATCAATGTACAAGCCTGCATGCAATAAGCAACGCAGCCAGCCTGTCAAAGCATGTCCTGACTCCAAGACTGAATGCTGCTTTTATCCTCACTGTGGGAGGAGTCAGCATAGCGTCAGCTCATGTATTTGTAGTTATCCACATTTGACAAACAGCATGCAAACATGACAAACAGTAGTCACTCCTGTTCACAAGTTCCTCAGTTATGGGTTTTTTTTTTTTGTGTGGGTGTTGTTTTTTTTACTTATTGACAATTGAGGTATCATAAAATCACAAACAGTAACCATATAATCAACATTACATCCCTCAGTTATGAGAAGGAAATTTACATCCGCGTTTCCCCATTTTCCATGAGTCTTGGGGGCTTAAGGTGGGGCTATTCCCTGGGTCACCACACTGTTGTCAGTGTTTAAAGAATGAGCAAGGAGCAGCGGTGGTGGGAGGGGCGAACGGGAGAGCTGCTCTCCTTCCGCTTGTGTCGCGGCAGCATTATGGTAGTAACAGGGCTGGTTAAAAAAACACACCAGTAAAATAAAGCAGCGGCGATTGAAAAGCACGTGCCTCAACGCGATACGCGTGCCTCTGCACGGCGCCCGGTCGCTGCGCGCGGCTGCTGGTGGACGGAGCGAATCGTGTCTGTGCAGAGCAATCGGACTTAATACTGTACGATTTGTGGATGAGGGGCGAGAGAGGATGTGTTGTTACGTGTTGGAGCCTTCAGACTGCCATCTGTCCCGCAGCTCTATGTGAACGAGCAGCAAGAGAACATGTCTCCAGCTCACACGCCAGCTGTGGGGCGGTGTGAGCTTTTCAAAGTAAAATTCCGCTCAGTCCTTAGAAACTGTTCAAACAATCACATGGATTTGTGTTTCCAGTCGTGTCCCGACAAAATAAAGGCTGATGTTATTCCCACATATTTACGTGCAGCCAAGCTGCAGATTGCAGCTTTTCCCACATCGATTCATGTTCATCCAGGCTAAATGTTGTTAGCGCCTGTTAGCCTTCACCTAACCGTTCTTACGGCTTCGTTCTGCCTCTAAAGAGCATTGACCACACAAATTAAAAATAAAATGAGCAAACAGGCGCTTCATAATTACCATAACAATTATAAAAGCATTAATTACGGAGCTGCTAAATAGATGGTCTAGTGTCACTATGACTCTGAGGTAAATTCACTCCTGAGCTTGCGCTGTCCTCTCCGTCACGCAGCTGACCGGCTTTTCCAAACCCGTTGGTGATGGTGGATTTTTTCACGCTGCTTTTAACTTGAAAGCTGCATCATATTGTAGTGGCGATCACGTGCACGTTGGGTCTAATGGCACCAAAGGATTCTGGGATGCGGCTGGGCATGCGTGTTTCTTTTTGTTGAACCATGACTGAAGTGTCTAAGACCTGAAGTCAAGTCCATGCTGTTTGGCTGCTTAGAGGTGTGTAGATAAATAATTGGCTTGCTGCTTGGTTGGATTACGCATTCAACCCCAGCTCTGAGATCAAAAGTACGTTCAAGGTGGCCACCAAATAAATCCACAAATTAGCCGCGTCACTGAATAAGCCGCAGGGCTGTAAGCGCAGGAAAAACGTAGCGGCTTATAGTCTGGAATTTACGGTACCTGTCCTACCTGGTGCTTATTATCTGAAAAAAAAAAAAACAATTGGAATTGAAGTTTTCACTCAGTTACATTAAGACTGCAAACACCAAACTCCTCTCTGAGTGTAACTCAGTCACTTATGATAAAAAAGCCAGGCTGTAAGTGGCATACTAAAATTCTGAATCACTGTGTGTGTTCAAAGTGGGAAAAAAAATGCTTATTAAAAGCAAGTTCACTCCACACAGCGAGGAGCTAAGCAGCTGCAGAGGTAGTTCAAAGAATGTCACACACAACACAG